>NW_028254248.1:0-51469 GCF_964263255.1 Lissotriton vulgaris | reverse complement strand
GTCCATGACCCCTCATTGGGGAAAAATAAACCAGCACTGTCTTAGCCAACTGGGTTCGCCAACTATTGGCTTTGTCAAAGTCTTTTAGCCACTGCTGTGCAACATGACAACGTAGGTCATTTAGAGTCAAACAATGGGATGCAGGGACAAGCAACATCACAGGGAAGGATGGGAGGGTGGGATGGAATAAGCAGCATCACCAAAGGGCGGACAAGCTGAAAGTTAGAAAAAAACACCATGATGTGGCCAGCACTGCAAGCGCATGAATTGTTATAATACTTATGAAGTCTTATGGAGTGCTGCTACTAAAAGAAAAACAATAACTCCGAAAAAGGAGCAGTGGATGGACACTTGGCAAGCAAGCAGTACTTGGGCCATGCTCCAGGGGAGGGAAAACACATGTAAAGGAAGTAAATCCGTCACATGCTGCATGCCAGAAGAGTAAGGCTGAGGCTGTAGCTGTGCCTTGAGATCCTGGATCTCATTTGCACTAGGGACCTAGTAAAATACAACAATGGAGGAGTACCCCCTATCAACTGGGGCGGGCCGCAGCCCCCGGGGTTACACAGGGCGACTGGGCGAGGAGTCATGGTGCCCCCCCAGCCAATCCTGGCGCTGCATACAGTGCCAGGATTGGCTGGTCAATACATAGCTGACTTTGGTGCTGGGAAACCAGGTTCGAGCCTCTTATCGAGCCATAAAAATGTATAGATTACTTACTTTTGTGTTAAATAAATAGATATTTTAAAAAACAAATAAAAATTATGTTCCGACTAAGGTGTGAAATTGGTGTCGAATAAATACATGTTTTAAAAACAATTAATATTAATCATGTATCATTGGCGCTGGAGTACAAGGTTCAAGACTGGTATTGAACACTGACAAGCTGTGTGCAAGTTATATGGTCATAAAAATACATGAATGATGGATGGATGCAGGATGGATGATGGGTGGATGGGTGGATGCATGAATGGATGCAGGATGAATGATGGGTGGATGGGTGGATGCATGAATGAATGATGGATGCAGGATGGATGCAGGATGGATGGCTGGGTGGATGGGTGGATGCATGAATAAATGATGGATGCAGGATGGATGGGTGGGTGGATGCATGAATGAATGATGGATGTAGGATGGATGGATGGATGCAGGATGGATGATGGATGGGTGGATGGATGGGTGGATGGATGGATGGATGCATGAATGCATGATGGGTGCAGGATAGATGCAGGATGGATGGGTTGATGGGTGCAGGATGGATGGGTGGATGGATGGATGGATGGGTGCATGAATGAATGATGGATGCAGGATAGATTGATGGATGGGTGGATGGATGGGTGGATACATGAATGAATGATGGATGCAGGATGGATGGATGGATGGATGGGTGGATGCATGAATGAATGATGGATGCAGGATGGATGGGTGGATGGATGGGTGGATGCATGCATGCATGAATGATGGATGCAGGATGGATGCAGAATTGGTGGGTGAATGGATGGATGGATGGGTGGATGCATGAATGAATGATGGATGCAGGATTGATGCAGGATGGATGGGTGGGTGGATGCATGAATGAATGATGGATGCAGGATGGATGGGTGGATGGATGGGTGGATGCATGAATGAATGATGTATGGATGCAGGATGGGTGGGTGGATGGATGGGTGGATGCATGAATGATGTATGGATGGATGCAAGGTGGTTCGGGCTCGCTCGCTCGCTGCGGTGCAATATGCAAATTAGTTTACGCCTCACCACTTATAAATGTCACCAGCCGCCCCTGCAATTGCAGACTGTCCCCCAGCCTGGGAGCAGTGGGAGGAAGCGACATCCTGCCACTATGCAATTACTGCAGAGAATCCTGGTCCCGCCTGCTGTGCTCCTGCCCCAAACTTGCCAGGGACCGACACTGTCTGTTAGTTCTTTTATGCAGGGCCAATGGTATTAGACACTATAGAGAAGTTTCGGACCTGTGTTTCTCCACCAACTCACCACAGACTCTTGCCACTTTGGGGAAATTCACAGATGCTACCAGATCCACACTCTTCAATGTACAATCAGGGTGAGAATGGCCCAGACGCTGTAGAAAAGCACCGGATCAGTGCCTCTCTGCCAACTCACCTTAGGTTCTTGCCAGGCCGAGGAAACTTACAGACATTATTTATAAACACTTCAATACAATCACTTTGCACTTTCCGTCTATAATTAGTTCCTAGATGGCTGCACTCAGAAGTAGCAAGGGCACATGAACAGCAGAGCCAGAGTTTACAATGTGTTCTAATATAAGGAATTTGTACACTGTTTACCAGTGCTGCTACTCTTTTTTCTTTTTTACATTTTATAGATCATAATTTTTAATACAACTTTAAACTTCCTCATTGGTGCATAGGAAATCGCTGTGCCCTCATGTTCACATGTAATGATTTTAGTAATCGATCATGAATACAATTTACGTATTAATTTACTAATCTGTATGGAATTCTTAGGTACTCTGATGGAGTGCTGCAACTAAAAGACAAACATAGCTCTAAAAAAAGGAGCAGTTGATGGACACTGGTCAAGTAAGCAGTACTTGGGTCATGCTCTAGACGAGGGACAAACACATACAAAAGAAGTAAACATAGCACATGCTGACCAAACTGAAGCAAGGAAACAGGGTCGGACTAGGAACCATAACCGGCCCAGGCAAAGTGCTCGCCTGGCCCCCCAGGGGGTTGGGACGGCGGCCAAGCTTTTTGTCAAGGCCGGTTTTGGCAGATTTTGTTACAGGGGCTGATATTGCAGCTATGCTGAAAAAATGGTCCTGTAACAAAAACGGCTCCCCAGGGGCCCAAAACCGGCCTCACCCTGGCAACCCACTGGGGAAATGCCCGGTGCCCGCTATGGCCAGCCTGGCCCTGCAAGGAAATGAGAGTGACTATGAAACCAACTTATGGTAAACAAAGAATGGACTATAAGCAAAATATCATAACAAGTGACTGCACATGCTAAAAATGCCCTTTTGTTTCACCGTAAGGCACTCTGTGCTGTTTATGCTCCAACCACAAGTTGACAATGTACAGACCTGGGGTGATATGATGAATAACGGGAACCTGTGTAAATATTGGTCTCCATACTTTCATTTGCCCATTTGCTGCTGAATTTCTGTCATACATATGACAAATCATGACTTGTGCATGCGCCCTCATTTGTGATTACGTTTTTCACTAGTTCGTTCACATTTCGTTACATTGCTAAAATATCTTTTGGGGAACATTCTCAGTTAGGCTTGGCTTCCTTAACCCTTTGAGTGCTCATGATGAGGTCAGCTCGTCATGAGCTACGGCGCTACGGTGCTTATGACGAGCTGAGCTCCTCATGACCTCGCCCGTTCCGTGGAACGCTCGCACGCTGAGCTGATTCCCCTGCTGTGCTGAACGTTCCATTGGAACGGGTGTGACCATGACGAGCTCAGCTCGTCATGAGCACCGGAGCGCCATAGCTCATGACGAGCTGACCTCGTCATGAGCATGGGGGCGCTGTACGTGCCCCCCCCGCCCCCAGCACAGAAGGGTTAAAATGTGTACTTATTGACAAAATAAATCAATACACACATCTTTACCAATCACAAAGGAGGGTGTTGCCCAACTTCATGATTAGGGGTAAAGATCACATACATGCGGCTGCACCGGTGCCAAAAGCAGGTGAGTGCAGCAATATTTATTTAGGTGCACTTTAATGATTTGACCTCTACTTTTCCATTTCAAAAGTAGCACCTTGGTTGAATGATACTTTCTAGAGCTGAGCTGTGCCACAGCAAGGGTCATCACTGCTTAATGATGTGCACTTATAATGCCTGATGCAGTTGAGTAAAACGTGTTTGCGCATTTTTAAGCATCTGGTTTAACGGTTGTATGGCATTACAACGCGGGCTTTTACCCCGCATGCCATTACAACGCGGGGATTACAACAAAAGTTGTTACAACGACTTTCGCTGGAGGGCGCTGGAGAGTGGAATAGTTTAATTTTCTATTCCAACTCCAGCCCACGTTGACAGTAGGGAAGGTGTTGGATAGAAAATTAAACTATTCCCTATCCAACAGCGCTCTCCAGCGAAAGTCGTTGTAACGACTTTCGTTGTAATCCCTGCGTTGTAATGGCATTGCGGGGTAATCCCCGCATTGTCATGGCTGTTCCCCGGTTTAACAAATGTCTTATGAAACGTATTGAGTTTAATAATGCAGTTTTGCAAGAGAAGACAGGCTTTGCTTCCTAGGGTCTACTCATGTCTCCTGGTTAGTAATACAGGTTAGGACAATCAATGCATTATTATGATTTAGTGTATCAAACGTCAAAGTAACACAGGGCATGGGGCATGGGGCATGGGAAGCTTGCTCCAGAACTTACAGAGTCACAATTCATAGAGGCACATTGTTTGATGAAGATTGCCATGCGAAGGATACGGGAAGTCCTGCCAAAGAATCAATGTGAGTGTTAGAGAGCTCCCTGCAAAGTGTACAGTACCGCAAGGCATGAAGGATTGCATACATGAATGAATGAACACCTTTAAAGAGTATAGTTATAACTTTGTCATCTTTCAGCGCTGGAGTGTTTTCTCCTGGAATAGTGAATGTAGGAGATTCAAGATAAGAGAACTATGAAAATACATGTTTTCTGCAGTTATCAGAATTGCTGATATAATGTATCAAGCTACAAGGCATAAGGGGGTTGATTTCAAAGTTTTGGTGTCAAAGTGGAAACAACTGTTGCCTTCTCCTGCTGGGAATGCGGAAATTCCATAGGCTAAAGAAGAGCTTTTTTGGATGATCTTAAAGATCTTCTAGTCAGTGGAAGGCTAATGTTGGGCCGGATTAAGAAACTGATGGCTATGCCTAATCCAGATACGCTGATGGGTGTAATAGATCCCTCACTGTTAGGATGATCGTTCGCCAAAGTCTAGCTGCCATGTTCTTTTGCTCTAGCTGTCTCAACACGTTTCTAGCAGTCAGGGAACTGTACAGTGCTACAGAACTCGACGTCAGACTCTTCATTGTCGAGACACAGAAAGGTTGTTGATTTGTAACAGCTCTCGTGGATCAAACAAATGCACCTGAATGTTATTTCATCCTCCAGTACCAACCGTGTGAAATATTTCCCAGTCACCTGAGATTGACCTCGTAAGTGCAGGTGTCAGCTGGCTGACACCTTCAGTCTCTCCCCAGTGCATCTGTCGGCCACTGGCTGGCACTGGGGATGGGTATGAACTGGGGAGGGGTAAAAAGGTCCCTCAGGTTCTTTGCACCAGAGGTATTCCTTTATTTTATTTTTCGCTCAGACTGCTCAGGAAGACATTTCCAAGCAGCCTGAGTCTTTTTTTCACCTTACTGCAGTGATGATCCGTATGCATGGTGTGCTGACTTCATTGTAGTAAAGTGACAGTGGAACATGCAGATGGGCTTGTTTTATTTTCACTGCTTCAGTATTCGGGGTGGGGGCATATCTCAAGCCCTCAGCACTGATTGCTTTGCGAGAGGTATCGTTGGAAAAGTGAGAATCTCTCATTTCCAATGGTATCTCTACTCAGTGGTCACCAGCTTGGTGTTTGCCACAGGAGAGCAATCCCTAAGTAGCCCCAGGATCATGGGAGCAGATTGGGATGATTACCTACGATATCCCTCCGGGGCAGAAAGCCCACTATACAACAGGGAAAATTATGAATGGTTGGGTGCGGCCCACAATGGGTATGGTCATGCTCCCACCCCACAAAATGCTGCAACAGTCTTTCTGCCCCCTGGAGGGCAGATGCGGTGATTACACCCAATGTGCCCTGCTAAGGGGGCAGAAAGGCCACCAGATACCAGGGAAATCTACCTAAAACATTGTAAAGGCAGGTGGTTGCTCACCATGGGCATGGGCATGACCCACCCCAAAAAATGCAGCAAAGTCTTTATGCTTCCCATGTTACCCACCAGTGGGTTGGGGGGAAAGCCTGATAGACACCAGGAAACATTTGCAAAAGTATTTCTGCCCCCTGGTGGCAGATGGGGTAAATTACTCCCGATCTGCCCCCAACGGGGACAGAATGCGCACTAGACTCCAGGGTATCTTCTAAAAAAATATATGGGTTGGAGCTGCCCATCATTGGCCTGTCCTACTCCAAATCTGCCTGCCCAGGAGAGGGCTAGAAAAGCCTTTGAATACCAGGCAAACAGTCTTTCTGCCCCCCAGGAGGTGGTTGGGGTAATTATCCCCCAATCTACCCTCCTGGGTGAACAGAAAACCCACTGGACACAAGGGTAATTTATTTTTAAAAACATAGGGGTGGGGGCTACCTACCATGGGCATGGCCTTGTCCCCCACCCCCATAAAAGACAATGTTCTATTTGTCACCCTGGGGTAGGGGTTTGATGACCCTTATCTGCCCCCCCTGGTGGGGCTGAAAGCCCACTAGACAACAGGGAAAAACATAGGGGTGGGGGCTGCTGACCATGGGCATGGCCATGCCCCCACCTAAAAAGGACACAGAAAGTATTTCTGTAATTAGCCCCAGTTTTCTTCCTGTGACTCAGGGACTGTATGTATGCTGTGTTTTTGGGGAGAGCACCCACTGGGCATGCGCCTGTGCTCTCCCGCCTCCCCATGGCCCAATAGACTTCCTGCCTTCCGTGCATGGATATTCACCCCAATCTGCCCCCCCTAGAAAGGTCAGAGAGCCCACTAAACTCCAGGGGTTTCAAAACAGAACCAAAACAACAAACAAAAGGAGAGGTAGCCTACCGTGGAATTGAGCCATACCTCCTGACCCAGAAGGGACAATAGAGCTTTTCTACCCCTGAGGATAGGTAGGAGGTTTGATTCAAAAGGGTAGGTTGCCCCAAATATGTCCCCCAGGGGGTAGAAAGTCCATATGACACCAGGAATTTTGCCTTTGGATCATAAGAAAGTGGTGCGAGTGTTGCACTCGGCAGTGTTTCATTTGGGGTGAGGGTGTGGCCAATGCGACAGGAATGGATCAAACTGATGTCAAGGGGAGTCCCCTCTTAAGAGCTTCCATTGACCTTAGTTTAATCCATTTCTGTCTCGGGCACTAGGCCCAGCCACACAAGTGGTAAAGCGTTTTTATCAGCACAAGGCGGGTAAGACTGGGTGACCGCAATTTTGTAGATTGCTGCAGGTTCCAGAATTTTCTATCACAGAAATGTAAATTTTTTGAAATTTTCAACGCATTATGGGTAAGAAAATCTCATTGGCTCCACACAAAGGCCAACATCCTTCAAAACCCTGGTTCTCTAGTTTTTAAAAATGTCTGTGGTTCCTAAGTCTGCATGATTGGCCCACAGTAGGGCCCCAAGTATGGCAGTTTTCCCTACTGCTTATTTATCAAAGTCGTGATTTAGCGCCTTTTGTGTCATGGTCTCTTGCCCACCTGCACAAGTGGGGTGCTGTTCTTATCAGGGGACATGTTGCAATTCAGGGTGGTCGGAAATTTGTGGCTCGCTGCAGATTTTAGAACTTTCTGTCACACAAATGTGAGGAAAATGTGTGTTCTTTGTACCACAGTTTGATGCTTGCAAGGACTTTTGGGTGCAATTACCTAGTGAGAGCCACGTAAGTCATGCACCCCTGGGCTCCCCAAGTTATCTATTTTATAGAAATGCCAGGTTAGCTAGGCTTTGCTAAGTGCTTGCAAAAAATGGGTCTGTTTTGAGAGAAAAATGACATGCATTCATGCTACATTTTGGGCGCTTTGCTGGCACGGGCACTAGGCCTACACACACAAGTGATGTACCATTATTATCAAGGTACTTTGGGTAATGCTAGGTGGAAGGAAGTTAGGGGCCTATTAGGATGGCAGGCGGACTTGCCGGTGTGGGACCAGCTGCCAGTGGTGCGGTGGTCCCACAACGGCAATTAGGATGCCACCACCACAGTGACGGTGGCATTCCCCATCCACATCATTGTGGTGGGCGGTGCACACAGCACTGCTCGCCTCAATGCTGTGGCTCAACACTGTGCATTTGCATGCACAACGTGTCAGGCACCGGACGGTGCCTGCGATTATGTGCATGCAAATGCAGGGGGGTACCATAGTTACCCCCATACTCCCCCCACCCCCCCAACATCCTGGAGGCCTGAAACGGGCCCCCAACTGTGAAATCTGCATGCATTTCCATGGCGGCAACGCCGCCACCGAAAGGCTGAATTCCGCATGCATAGTAATATGGTTGGCGGTGTCTAGCAGACACCGCCACCATATTTAACCCTTTTCCGCCTAAAAGACTCATGGACTGGGCGGAAAAGTGGCAGACGGTCTTCCCGTCCGCCGCGATACCCCCTGTCATAATAATATGGAAGGGGGGAGATGGGAGGCGGGCGGGAGCTAATCCGGCAGTGGCGATCCGCCCGACATCGTAATAGACCCCTTAGTGTCTCTCTGCAGATTCCCAAACTTTCCATCACAGAAATGTAAGGAAAGTATGCTTTTAATAAAAGTTTGAGGAATTCAAAGGATCCTGGTAAAAAAAACCTGGTGATAGTCAAATTCAAATTTCAAAGCTTCATTCGACAGCATGTCATAAAAGCAGTGATAGTCATACAAGTCACCCCATCTTAGATTCCTCCAGATGTCTAGTTTTCAAAAATGTGCATTTTTTTAATCTTTTCTCAGGTGCCGGCTGAACTAGGGCCCAAAATCCACAGCTGCCCACTATTCAAAATAGGGGTTAGTTTTGAGTGGAAAATTGCTATGTATTCATATTGCGTCTTGGGCTGTTTCCTCCTGTGGGCACTAGACCTACCCGCACAAGTGAGGTACTATTTTTTTCGGACGACTTGGAGGAATTTTAGGTTAAAGAAAGTTTGTGGATTCCCGAAAATTCCAGAACTTTATATCACACAAATTATAGGAAATTATGTTTTTTAGTCAAAGTTTGAAGTTTCAAAGGGATTCTGGGTAAACAAATTGTGTCGGGAGCTGAGAAAGTCATACCACCCTGTATTGCCCTAGATATCTAGTTTTTTTTTAAATGTTCAGGTTTGCTAAGTTTTCCTAGGTGCTGCCTGAGCTAGGCCCAAAGCCACAGCTGTCCACTTTGGAAAAAGAGTGTCAGTTTTCAGTAAAAAAATGTAATGCATCCATGTTGTGTTTTTGCCTGTTGGTTTCTTGTTGCGGACACTAAACCTACCAACACAAGTGGGGTACCTTTATGTATCAGAAGATTTGGGGGAGTGTAGCACATTTGTTATTACCAATTGGGTCTTACTGCATTTGTGCCTTCCATATGTAATCCAGTGTATAAGAAGGAAGACATTTTGACAAAAACCCCACAAAATCATATGCTAGAACGGGTACCCCTAATTCAGAGATGTACAAATAACATCTGCTCCTAAACTCCATATCTTGTGCACATTTCAGAAATACATAGGTTTCCTTTGTACTCATTTTAACTCTACATATTTCACCACATGAATTGGTCTTTACTTGGTACACAATGAAAAACCATTGTACAGTGCACCTTTTTAGACATCTATAGCTTTCCCAGATCACCCATGATTTTCACACTAGTTTCCACCACAAACTGGAAGTAGGTTGAAAGTACGAAAAATAGGGTAAATGGGCTATGTCCCAGTAAAATGCCAAAACTGTGCTAAAAATAAAAAAAATATTCAGCTCTGCATGTTCCTGAGATCTAGGAAGATGGTGACTTTAGAACAGCAAACAGTTTGCAGATGCAATTTTTAGGGTCAAAAGATTGATACTTTTATCTGCAGCACTTTTTTGCTATTTTTCTCCCAAAACTCATAATGTAGCTTGATTTTGTCTGTTTTATCCCCTACAGGAGAATCCATAAACCCTTGATACCTTTATGTTACCCAGGATGTTGGGAACAAAGGACACAAACTTGGCGTGAATACCTTATGTGGAAAAAAAGTTATGGAGCCCTCAGTGCAAACTATCCCAAATGGCCAAATAAGGGTTTAGCACTCCAGGAGAAAAGGGCCGGCAGCTAAGGGGATAACAATACGTCTTATCACTCAAGGTGGTTACCTGGAGTTTAAAGCTTCACTGTGTAACAGTTTCAGAATAATGCTGCTGGTGTACTCAAGTCCAGCATAAACAGATATTTTTTCCTACTCATTTCAATATTTCTTTATTTCAACACTTCAGTTCCTTGGAAAAACCTTGAGTGATCTACACATATGACCCCTTGCTAGATTTAGAATGTTACCTTCTTTTTAGACATCTATAGCTTTTACCGGATCACCCATGATTTTCACACTGGTTTCCACTACAAACTGGAAGTAGGATGCAAGTACGAAAAATAGGATAATTGGGCTATGTCCCAATAAAATGCCAAAAATGTGCTAAAAATAACGTTTTTTATTCTGCTCTGCATGTTCCTGAAATCTGGGAAGATGGTGACTTTAGAACAGCAAACCGTTTGCAGATGCAATTTTTAGGATCAAAAGATTGATACTTTTATCTGCAGCACTTTTTTCTAATTTTCTCCCAAAACTCAAAATGTAGCTCGATTTTGTCTGTTTTATCAGTCCCGTACAGGAGAATCCATAAACCCTTGATACCTTTATGTTACGCAGGATGTTAGGAACAAAGGACACAAACTTGGCGTGAATACCTTATGTGGAAAATAAGTTGTGGACCCCTCACTGCAAACGACTCCAAATAGCCAATAAAGGATAGAACACTCCGGGAGAAAAGACCCGGCAGCTAAGGGGATAACAATACGTCTTATCACTCAAGGTGGTTACCTAGAGTTTAAAGCTTCACTGTGTAACAGTTTCAGAATAATGCTGCTGGTGTACTTAAGTCCAGCTGAAGGCAGTACATCACACAGGTTTAAGACTCAGGCGGTGATCCAAGCAGAGAGGACAGAGACACACGTTATAGAGACCTAAGTAATGAGAAGGAGCTCCCTGCAGTGCTTACAGTGATAAAAATCATTCAGGCACAAAGTGCAAAAGGGAGCTCTTTGCAGAGCCTGTTGTGACATGCGTTCATGCAGAGATGAGCGGGAGCTTCCTACAGCTTGTACAGAGATGCAGGTCATGTAAGACACAGGGGGTCTGAATCCGATCCGGGTTGGAAGGGCACCGAATGCGATCCAGCCTGAAAAACTAGGAGCCCTACACGTGTTTTCAGACCGACTCATACAGCTGTACGAGCGAGCAAGTACGATGTGTGCTATGTGAAAATCATCGAACAATTCATTTCCGGGTCCGAACCGCTCCGTACGTCTCGGCCGTAAGCTGTACGTGGCGCGCAATGAATGCGATTTATGACCAAGCCAGTACGATGCACGCGTCGGACAGCCGGTGCGAGGCGGAGTGTCCGGCTCGCAAAAACGTCCGGAAAGTTTCCTTTGGGGGTACGCGTCTGACCCCCTGTCACCGGCAGCCCTATGACTCGGACACAGGGGGAGACCTAAAGGTCTCCCCAACACAGGCCTTTACAGTGCGGGTGGCACCGACGCATACCCACGGTAGGGGGCGCCTTTGTACGAGAAGTACTCATTCAGTCAATGGGGACCCATGTACGCGTCGTACAACCGGCTCCCATTGACTTCTATGGGAGTCCGACCGAACCGAGTCCGGCAGCATACGGCTGCATTGGACTCACTAGGTTGGTCTGCAGGATTCCGGCTCGGTCAGAAAACACTCCAGAACCGGCTCGGTCAGAGTGCTTTCCGACCCAGATCGGAATCGGGCCCAGGGTGTGAAAAGGAAAACCAACTGATACTCATCACCCAAGCACCAGTTGTAAACGGAAGCATCTTGCAGAACCCATGGTGACACGTTCTTGCACAGAAATAAGAGGGGGCTTCCCAAAGAGCATACACAGACCATCAACACATCGGCTGTGAAAAGCAAAAGGATCTGATAAGCATCACTCAAGCATGAGTTTGAATGGGAGCGCGTCGAAGGTCCTGTGGTAAAGCATGTTTGTGCAGGGATGAGAGGGAGCTTCCAACATAGCTTATATAAAGTGCATAAAGGGTCTATGTGAGGCGCTGCAGAGCTTAAAGTATCACCTGATAATACAGGGGCTGCAAACATCAAGATGCCTGCAGCAAAACTTACAGCGGCACAGGTCACTCAAAGGCTGTAAATAGAAGCCCTATGCAGATTCTGTGGTAACAAGTGATTGTGCTGGGACGAAAGGGGGATTCTCACTAGGTTTATATCAAAACGTATACATGCAGGATCTATAAGAGGCTCCCTGCAGAGCTTCTAGTAACATATATTACATGCTGGTATTGAAGCAAGCACTAGAGTGGAAGGGAGCTCCAAGTGGGTGGGAGGGTGTTTGGGATGTCATCAACAAGAGTGCAGAGTCAAATAAATCATGATGGAAACTGCACACTGGGTAAGTCTGCGAAGAGCGGAAAGTGATTCAAACCATACAGAAACAAGGGATGGGTGGGTGGGAACCATGTTGTCATCTTACAGAACTCAAGACTTACAAACGTGTGAAAATATAACAGGAACAGAGAGAGTGAGAAGGAAGTTAGGGTAGAGCTCAGTGTTGTCAGAGTGATCAAAATTAATGGCTTTAAACTGAAAGTGGCACATCCTCACCGACCTACCCAAGGAACTGTCCTATCTGAAAACTTATACAAAATCTGTGAAACCAGTCCACCACAGAATAATACAGCTCCACACCTCACCCTACCTCCTAACCCTCTGGCAACCCAGTCAAAGAGTCTATGAATGATTGATTGTTTTTTTCTGCAAAAAGAGAGGCCACTAAGAGCAGAAGCATGCTTTATGGATAGGTAGATGAGAGGGAGCTGCCATGCTGGAGATAGCCCAACAGTTTCCAGCTGTGGGCCTCACAGACATCCCAAATACACAAAAGAGGGGGACTGGGAGCAAATTGGAAAGGGGGGTCCAGTACCCGTGCTCCCTAGAGTCTGCATATCAATCACTAGAGGGTAGCTGTTCCTAAAAGAAGAGTAGACCAGTCCAGTCGCAGGAGGGACTGGTGACCAGAAATCTGTCAAGAAGTGTTGTTTTGAAAACTCTTAAAGGGGTGAATTCCTCCTTGTTTATGAAGTTCCCTCACACACCCATGCAGGTGTCATGCTTCATCATCAGGCGTTGCTCCTTGTGGGGGTGGTACAGCAGTTGCCCTGGGCCCCGCAAGAGTGCACTTTGTTGGAGATCTTTTTGAGGAACGCTGCAGTGGTAACTGCGAGTGTGTGGGGGTAGTGCTAAGTGTGTTAAAAATATCACACTGGTACCCTGGAGAGACTTTATTCTGTGGTCCGTGTAATATGGTTAAAAACTAGAGTCTAGAGAAGTACTCTTGACATGGTGGAAAGTAGAGTGTAATCTCCTTCTGCGTATTTGTAGTGCTAGTGGTGATCTGAAATAGTGGTATCAGGTTGACATGTTTCATTCCTCTCGTGGTCCCTAGTGGATCCAATGGCATTTCTTCAGGACCGTGCAGTAAGTATATAAAGGAAAGAATAAAGGGACTGGGACGGCGACACCCAGTAACCCTCTAATGATACCTAGATTCGGGTGTGGTCAGGGTGACCCTGCACTCAATTGAATATGACCACTTCATTTTCGAAATCCAACCTACAAGGGAAGATGGGAGAGAAAAAGCAGCGACAACACTTGTCCATCAGAGACGGAATATAGATCATGCGTCATTCAGATCATATTACGTTCGTGTTCAGGATAATCTAATGCTTAGCTGAGTAAGCTATCTCAGCATGAGGGTGGTTGTAGTAGCAAGTTAAAAAAAGGTATACACAGTACACATGCCCAGAGCTGGTAGTAAAGTGAAACGGTCTGTTGCTCATCCCTGCCATCATAAGTGTGGCAAGCAGTCAAGCATGTAAAGAACAGCAAGCCGGTGGTGAAGTTAACCAGTCTGTTGCTCATCCCTGCCATCATAGTTGTGGCAAGCAGTCAATCGTGTCCTCATGCACGGAAAGCCGGCATGGATGTGGCGAACGAGTCAGTGGTCAAGATTTGTTAAAAAAGGCATGCGTACTAAGCATGGGCGTAAAATCCGTTCCACTCGCGGAATTTGCGAATTTTTGGCAAATCCGCAATCCGCGAATTCTTGCGAATTTCCCGAAAATTCGCAAATTCACACGCAGCAGATTTTTTTGCTTGGTGATACAATATTGCGGCGCGCGGCGTTTACCTACCGTCATTCAGCGTTTGCAGAGTTGTTTTTCTCCATGTTTTGCGTGGGCTGCGCCATTTTGGATCTTGCTGCGGGATCCCGCGGGAGTTTGTCGACCGCGATTACGTCATCGCGGCTTGCCACCTTGCACAGCGAGAGTTTGTCAACGCGAGTACGTCATAAAGGCCCGTGATCACGCCTCGCGGGAGTAAACAATTGCAAACACGTAGATGCGGCGGGCAGCAACAATCTCGCACTCGCGAAATTGCAAAATTTGCAAGTCTGCACAAGAAATCCACCAGCAAGCAGCATAAACCTTCTGAAAATGATGATTTTGATCAGAATAACTCCTCAGGTTGACATTTGCCGGCACTTTTTTTTGCAAGGAGTCCATTTTGGGGGGGTGGGAGGAAGGAAGTGCCCCACAGTCTCCAACTTCCTCTTGCTGTCCAGCAGGCTCCTCCCAGTGCTTTGTTCATGTCCTGGTCACTTTTTATTTGGATCTTGACCAGGAAGGATTACTTTTTGTGGATGCTGCTGGATATTTGGATTTGAGGCCTTTTTGACTTTCTTTGGATCACTTTTGGATTAGAAATTTCACAAGTAAGTTTGTTTGGGGCTTTACAGTTGCTGCAACTACAATTTTGGAACTTTTTCAGAACATTAAATAAAATATATTGTGGGTAGCCACAGTATCCAATAAGACATGGGTTAGTTATGGGTGCATGGTACAACTGTTTTGTTGAATTTCAACATGATTGAGGGCATGGATGGCATTGGATTGTGGTGATTTTTGTGTGTTTTTCGATTTTTGGGGGTGGCGTTGGGGCCTTTTGCCCAGGGGTACTCAGTGGTGCATGGACTGAGTCTTTCTGTGGGGTCTCTTTAATGAAAACATCATGGAGGGCATGGATGGCATTGGATTGTGGTGATTTTTGTGTGTTTTTCGATTTTTGGGCTGTTGTTGGGGCCTTTTGCCCAGGGGTACTCAGTGGTGTATGGGCTGAGTCTTTCTGTGGGGTCTCTTTAATGTAAACATCATGGAGGGCATGGATGGCATTGGATTGTGGTGATTTTTGTGTGTTTTTCGATTTTTTGGGGTGTTGATGGGGCCTTTCCATGTGGGTGGGGGCCATTTTGAGGACTGGTATAGGCAGGGCCTGGCAATGTGGTGGGGGTATAGGGGCCATTTTGAAGCCTGGCAGTGTGCTTTGTTGTGCCATAGGCCTGCACCCAGTCTGAAAGGTGCTTTCATCCATTATGCCCAGGGGTACTCAGAGGTGCATGGGCCTAGTCTTTCTGTGGGGTGTCTTGAATTTGAACATGATTGAGGGCATGGATGGCATTGGATTGTGGTGATTGTTGTGTGCTTTTCGATTTTTGGGCTATTGTTCGGACCTTTTGCCCAGGGGTACTCAGTAGTGCATGGACTGAGTCTTTCTGTGGGGTCTCTTTAATGTAAACATCATGAAGGGCATGGATGGCATTGGATTGTGGTGATTTTAGTGTTTTTATTTTATTTTTTGGGGTGTTGATGGGGCCTGTCCATGTGGGTGGAGCCATTTTGGGGACTGGTACAGGCAGGGCCTGGCCATGTGGTGGGGGTCTAGGTGCCATTTTGAAGCCAGGCAGTGTGCTTTGTTGTGCCATAGGCCTGCACCCAGTCTGCCATGCTTTCATCCATTATGCCCAGGGGTACTCTGTCAGTGATGCATTTTATTGGTCTTTCCATTTAGGGGGGAGGGTATAATGAAAATGCTTACTTGCAAACTATTAATTGAAGCGCTACATATGCAACATTTATTTAACTGATGTTTCTCTGGCTTCGTTTGCTTTTAGGTGCAGAAAGATGAATCATCAGCCTCATTGTTCCTCATCAGTGCCAGGAACAAGTCCTGCTGCGGTGTGTGCAGCACAACATCACGTGTGGCCACAGACAACTCTGCAACTTGTGCAACTGCGGCCTGCTGTTCTGACATCTGAAGAAGATGGCCCCAAAAAAAGTTGCCCGTAGCTCCTCTAGCCAGAAAGTTGCCAGTAAGGAGCCGAAGAAGCAAGTGGCGCCACTTACCAAGGAGACTGGTGTGCCGACTGCCGCATTTTTTGGGAAAAAAAAGTACGCGTGCAGCAGCAGCGGGGTCTGCTGGGGACCAAGCTGTGAGCAGCACCCCCGCTCCATTTGGCTCAGTGCCACCACCACCACGCCAACTTAAGTCCAAGCCCTTGAGTGCTGCAGAGGCAGCCAGTATAGTTGTTCAATCACCATCGACCAGTGATGTTGGCTCATCGCACGAAAGTAGTAGCATCCCTCAATCAACACAGCTTGTTGTAACTCATCAACAATCACAGCCGCAACAACAACCACATGTGCAAGTAGAAGCCCAAGTGCATGTGGAAGGAGAGGCGGTGCAAGGAGATGCGCAAGCAGAGGTGCATGGAGCGGCACAAGTGCCCACAATAGTTGTTGCTCCCGAAGTAGGGGCACATCAGGAAATCGACATTCAAGCCGAGGTATCATTTGAGGAAGCCACTCCTCCTGCTCATTCATTGTCTTCCAGATCCCTAGCAAGGAAAAGATCAAGGATGGTGTCTACATCTTCTTCAAGCACCCTTCCTTCAGATGATATGGATGAAAATTGGGAACCACTACGGCCGTCTGAGAGTGAGGCACACCATGATCTGACAAAGGTAGCTAAGCGTAAAAGGAAGGTCCCCGAAAGTCTCATAGTTATGGAGTGTGAAGATGACGCTGAACAAGAAGTGGTACAAAAGGGGGTGGTGATGGACGGAGCATCTGAATCAATCAAACACTCACACCCAGTCAAAAGATCTGGGTTTAATCCATCACCGTTCTTTAGCCCACTCTGCCACCCCAGTTCAGACATGGCTATATGCAAATCAGTCTGACCCTGTGCCTCATGGGAACAGTCCAGCCCGAACTGCCAAGCCATGTCTTCCCTGGACCGGAAACAAGCTTCCGAGGACCGGTTTCTGGCATTCCAGCCGTCTTCAGCCCGGCTTGCTTGAATCCAGTGGCAAAGCGAGCAAGGGACTCACGTCTGAGCATACCCTGCCACACTTATGGCGGCCAAAAGCGGTACAAAAGGGGGTGGTGATGGACGGAGCATCTGAATCAATCAAACACTCACACCCAGTCAAAAGATCTGGGTTTAATCCATCACCGTTCTTTAGCCCACTCTGCCACCCCAGTTCAGACATGGCTATATGCAAATCAGTCTGACCCTGTGCCTCATGGGAACAGTCCAGCCCGAACTGCCAAGCCATGTCTTCCCTGGACCGGAAACAAGCTTCCGAGGACCGGTTTCTGGCATTTCAGCCGTCTTCAGCCCGGCTTGCTTGAATCCAGTGGCAAAGTGAGCAAGGGACTCACGTCTGAGCATACCCTGCCACACTTATGTTGGCCAAAAGCGGTACAAAAGGGGGTGGTGATGGATGGAGCATCTGAATCAATCAAACACTCACACCCAGTCAAAAGATCTGGGTTTAATCCATCACCGTTCTTTAGCCCACTCTGCCACCCCAGTTCAGACATGGCTATATGCAAATCAGTCTGACCCTGTGCCTCATGGGAACAATCCAGCCCGAACTGCCAAGCCATGTCTTCCCTGGACCGGACACAAGCTTCCGAGGACCGGTTTCTGGCATTCCAGCCGTCTTCAGCCCGGCTTGCTTGAATCCAGTGGCAAAGTGAGCAAGGGACTCACGTCTGAGCATACCCTGCCACACTTATGGCGGCCAAAAGCGGTACAAAAGGGAGTGGTGATGGACGGAGCATCTGAATCAATCAAACACTCACACCCAGTCAAAAGATCTGGGTTTAATCCATCTCTGCCACCCCAGTTCAGACATGGCTATATGCAAATCAGTCTGACCCTGTGCCTCATGGGAACAGTCCAGCCCGAACTGTCAAGCCATGTCTTCCCTGGACCGGAAACAAGCTTCCGAGGACCGGTTTCTGGCATTCCAGCCGTCTTCAGCCCGGCTTGCTTGAATCCAGTGGCAAAGTGAGCAAGGGACTTACGTCTGAGCATACCCTGCCACACTTATGGCGGCCAAAAGCGGTACAAAAGGGGGTGGTGATGGACGGAGCATCTGAATCAATCAAACACTCACACCCAGTCAAAAGATCTGGGTTTAATCCATCACCGTTCTTTAGCCCACTCTGCCACCCCAGTTCAGACATGGCTATATGCAAATCAGTCTGACCCTGTGCCTCATGGGAACAGTCCAGCCCGAACTGCCAAGCCATGTCTTCCCTGGACCGGAAACAAGCTTCCGAGGACCGGTTTCTGGCATTCCAGCCGTCTTCAGCCCGGCTTGCTTGAATCCAGTGGCAAAGTGAGCAAGGGACTCACATCTGAGCATACCCTGCCATACTTATGGCGGCCAAAAGCGGTACAAAAGGGGGTGGTGATGGACGGAGCATCTGAATCAATCAAACACTTACACCCAGTCAAACGATCTGGGTTTAATCCATCACTGTTCTTTAGCCCACTCTGCCACCCCAGTTCAGACATGGCTATATGCAAATCAGTCTGACCCTGTGCCTCATGGGAACAGTCCAGCCCGAACTGCCAAGCCACGTCTTCCCTGGACCGGAAATAAGCTTCCGAGGACCGGTTTCTGGCATTCCAGCCGTCTTCAGCCCGGCTTACTTGAATCCAGTGGCAAAGTGAGCAAGGGACTCACGTCTGAGCATACCCTGCCACACTTATGGCGGCCAAAAGCGGGCAAAAAGGGGGTGGTGATGGACGGAGCATCTGAATCAATCAAACATTCACACCCAGTCAAAAGATCTGGGTTTAATCCATCACCGTTCTTTAGCCCACTCTGCCACCCCAGTTGAGACATGGCTATATGCAAATCAGTATGACCCTGTGCCTCATGGGAACAGTCCAGCCCGAACTGCCAAGCCATGTCTTCCCTGGACCGGAAACAAGCTTCCGAGGACCGGTTTCTGGCATTCCAGCCGTCTTCAGCCCGGCTTGCTTGAATCCAGTGGCAAAGTGAGCAAGGGACTCACGTCTGAAGTGGCGTATACTCCTGCTGATGAAAACTCTCACGACAACGACGCAGTCATCATAGACGTCACTGCAGCCCCAGCGGGCATGCAGCAACAGACATTTTTACCCTAGCCCGAAATGCTGCTGAGCGTGATGTTAGCGATGTGGCAATGGGACCACCACCAATGCAGTTAACTAGTACACTACCTCCTACTGCTTCCATATTTTCTCACCAGAAGGGACCTCCATCCACCTCGGCCTCCATTTCCTCAATTAGTGGTGCTGCAAGTGCAACACACATCCTCCACTTCATCTGGCATTAGCATTCCCAGTATCGCCTCCTCCGCCCCCCACAGATATTTAAAGTCCGCAGTTTGGGACTTCTTTAGTGCCCAACAAGGGAAAACATAGCCATTTGTACCATTTGTAAGCTTCGAGTTAGTCGTGGTAAGCTTGGTACCAACTATGGTACCGGAGGCCAGAGAGGTCATCTTGAGAGACAGCACACTGTCAAATGGCATGAGCACCTAAAGGAGATCAAGGAAGCCCGAATTGCAAGTCAACAAACTGTATCCGTTGATGTTTCATCTGATGATGACGAGGAGGAAGAAGCGTCAAACATTTCGTCACTTACACCCAGTACCCCTGTCAGCAGCACACCCCCTGCAAGATATATGAGCCACACTAAGAGTGTGGGAGAGAGTGAGACACCAATGCGAAAAAGTTCATCATCACCGAGCGTAACTGGGTCGAAGAAGTCATCATCATCCCGTAAAATGGTCCAGCCCACCATTAGAAGCATGTTGTTTTCAGATGTGCCATTTGATCGCAACCACCCAATGACGCGTCTGTATAACACTAAGCTGGCTAAAATGCTAGCGCTGGACCTTCTCCCTTTTTCTTTTGTGGAAGGGGTTGGTTTTCTTGAATTAGTGGCAACGCTCTGCCCTAAATGGAAGGTTCCTAGCCGGTTCTATTTTGCCAGAGTTGCGGTTCCAGCACTACATGAAGATGTGCTGGAGGTGATTGGGGCAGCTTTGCAGAAGAGTGCTGTTCACACTATACATCTGACAACAGACATGTGGACCAGTTGCCAAGCCGTTGATTACATGTGCATCACTGCACACTGGGTCTCTTTTTCAGGGGTTAAAGCAAAGGTAACCGCAGGTGTTGACCCGGACAAAGTTTATAAAGCTGCTCGGAAACATGCAACACTAGCCATGTTTGCCATGGAGAAAAGTCATACAGTAGAAAACATTTTGCATGAGTTTAACACAAAGGTCTTTTAATGGCTGTCCCCAAGAAAACTCATGATTGGTTATGTTTCCACGGATAATGGCGCCAATGTAGTTAAGGCCATGGATAAGGGTAACGATTTCAGAGTGCCGTGTTTGGCGCACTGTATAAACCTGGTTGTTAAAAAATTCTTGAGTGAAGAAAGTCCAGTGTGCGAGTTACTGACCACCTGCCGAAGAATGTGCACACATTTCAACCATTCTTTTAAGGCCCGGAAGCAGCTGAGGTGCCTGCAACATGAACATAAACTGCCAGTGAAAGCACTCATCCAGGAGGTGGTAACACGCTGGAACTCAACCTTCTACATGCTTGAGCGTCTGTTTGAGCAGTATGCGGTAGTCGATCAGTATTTCTTTACACAGGGTACAGCTATGAAGGACCTGAGGATACAGGTGGAGCAATGGAAACTAGTTAAAAGCCTGACAGACATGCTTCGTCCTTTTGAGGTTTTCGCGCATGCAGTCAGCAGGGAGGACTGTAATTTGGGAAAAGCTATCCCATTGTTGCGCATGCTAGAGCACCAACTGAAGGCGGTGTCTTCTACGTTTCAAAAAGAAGAAAAAAAGGAACAAGCATTTGAGTTGGTCGAGAAGTTATTACAACGCCTACTTTGCGATGAACGTCTTCAAAAGATCCACACAGAACAGCATTACATTTGTGCTACTATTCTGGATCCACGGTACAAAAAGGCAGTGGCAGACAGAGTATTCTTTCCTTTTGATGACGCAGATGTTACAAAGTACAAACATTGGCTAGCTGTGGCAGCCAGTCGGTTTGAAAGAGAACGGCAGGACATTGAAGGAAAAGGCAGTACATCAGCATCAGTAGGCCATCTGGAGTCAAGAAAATCCACTTCTGCATCTGTTGCTGTGGCAGAAGTGAGTGATTTTCCCTCTCAGCCGTTAAAGACACCAGCAACCGTATCATCTGCACCAGACACAACAGTAACATTGTGTGATGAAGGGGATTGGCTAACTCAGCTTGGGTTTGCTTCTCAAAAGGTCCCAGCAAAAAGTAAGCAAAGTGGAGGAACCCTGGAGAACCTTGAGTCGATGGTGCAGGACTATCTGAATGACTCAACAGAGGTCTATGTTCATGATGACCCATTGGCGTATTGGCATGGGAAAAGAGAATTGTGGCCAGAGATCACCAACCTGGCTATAAATTACTTGTCTTGCCCACTCGCAAGCGTGTTTTCTGAGCGTGTTTTCAGTGCTGCTGGTGGCATTGTAACTTGCAAAAGGACCTCTCGCCCAAAAATGTGGAGAGGTTAACAATGATCAAGATGAATCAGCACCTCATACCACCAGAATACAAAATACAAGAATGCACGCAGGAAGAAGACGAGAAGGACACCAACTAAGATGAGGGAAGTTCTTCTCTGTTTGGTGACCTACTCCCGCCTGAATTCGCAGAGTTTGAGGACGAGCTCTTCTTCCCTGACACCAAGCCCTGAAAATGAGTCAATGAATCACTAACTTTCTTTTTCGTCCTTATTCACTTTTATTCCTGTGTGTCTGTCTTTCTTTGTTTTGCAAAATCTATATAAAAAAACTTTAATCACCTAATCACAAAAACAAGCCCATCAGCAGAACTGTCTTCACTTATTTGCTTATTGATTTGAAGGTGCCGCATTCTGCATTCCTCAGGTTCACAAGTTCACAAGAACATACTCCTCTATCCTCCTCCTCCAGACTCCTATTTCCCTCAAAGCAGATGGCTGGATTACGCCCAATGAAGATAGACTCTGCACTTGTGGGGGTGTTCTACTTCTTTACGGGTGAGTTGACGGGTCTGGGGCATTGCTGGGAATGTCTAATACCGGATAAAAGTGGTTTGGACAAAATCGGAGGTGACATTTCTTTGCGTTTTTGCTGACTTGCTTGTCTTTGAGGTGCTGTTTGGGGGGTTCCAGGTGTTTGTGGGTGGGTTTTGGGGTCTGGGAGCACTGCTGGCAAAGTCTAATGTTGATTGCATTTGTTTTTCAGGAAATCCATGGTGGAAAAGGGGAGTTAGGGCCTAGCTGCACAGCGTATTTGGACTGAATTCCAGGTAGTAGGCCCATTTTTGCTTTTTACCAGTTTGGGGGTGTTCTGCTTTTTTGCGGGTGGCTGCAGGGGTCTGGGGCCATTGCTGGGAATGTCTAATACCGGATAAAAGTGGTTTGGACAAAATCGGAGGCGAAAATTATTGTGCGTTTTTGCTGACTTGCTTGTCTTTGAGGTGCTGTTTGGGGTGGGTTGCGGGTGTTTGTGGGTGGGTTTTGGGGTAAATGCTGGGTATGGATACTTTTGATTTCAAGAGGTTTGAAGCAAATCCATGGTGGCAAAGGGGCGTTAGGGCCTAACTGCAGAGCGCGCGTGGAGTGATTTTGGAAATTTGCCTGAAAATTTGTAAGTTCCCATTTTTGTATTTTTGCTTTTTGGCTGTTTGGGGGTCTTCTCCTTCTTTCCGCCTGGGTTGACGGGTCTGGGGTCATTGCTGGGAATGTCTAATACCGGATAAAAGTGGTTTGGACTAAATCGGAGATGAAAATATTTTTGCATTTTTGCTGACTTGCTTGTCTTTGAGGTGCTGTTTGGGAGGGTTTCAGGTGTTTGTGGGTGGGTTTTGTGGTCTGGGAGCACTGTTGGCACAGTCTATTGTTGATTGCATTTGTTTTTCAGGAAATCCATGGTGGAAAAGGGGAGTTAGGGCCTAGATGCACAGCGTATTTGGACTGAATTCCAGGTAGTAGGCCCACTTTTGCTTTTTGCCAGTTTGGGGGTGTTCTGCTTTTTTGTGGGTGGCTGCAGGGGTCTGGGGCCATTGCTGGGAATGTCTAATACCGGATAAAAGTGGTTTGGACTAAATCAGAGGTGAAATGTTTTTTGCGTTTTTTCTGACTTGCTCGTCTTTGAGGTGCTGTTTGGGGGGGTTCCAGGTGTTTGTGAGTGGGTTTTGGGGTCTGGGAGCACTCCTGGCACAGTCTATTGTTGATTGCATTTGTTTTTCAGGAAATCCATGGTGGAAAAGGGGAGTTAGGGCCTAGATGCACAGCGTATTTGGACTGAATTCCAGGTAGTAGGCCCACTTTTGCTTTTTGCCAGTTTGGGGGTGTTCTGCTTTTTTGCGGGTGGCTGCAGGGGTCTGGGGCCATTGCTGGGAATGTCTAATACTGGATAAAAGTGGTTTGGACAAAATCGGAGGCGAAAATTATTTTGCGTTTTTGCTGACTTGCTTGTCTTTGAGGTGCTGTTTGGGGGGTTCCGGGTGTTTGTGGGTGGGTTTTGGGGACTGGGAGCACTGCTGGGTATAGATACTTTTGATTGCAAGAAGTTTGAAGCAAATCCATGGATGGCAAAGGGAAGTTAGGGCCTAGCTGCAGATCGCGCGTGGAGTGATTTTGGAAATTTGCCTGAAAATTTCTAAGTCCCCATTTGTGTAGTTTTGCTTTTTGGCTGTTTGGGGGTCTTCTACTTCTTTCCACCTGGGTTGACGGGTCTGGGGCTATTGCTGGGAATGTCTAATACCGGATAAAAGTGGTTTGGACAAAATCGGAGGTGAAAATATTTTTGCGTTTTTGCTGACTTGCTTGTCTTTGAGGTGCTGTTTGGGGGGGTTCCGGGTGTTTGTGGGTAGGTTTTGGGGTCTGGGAGCACTGCTGGGTATGAATACTTTTGATTGCAAGAGGTTTGAAGCAAATCCATTGTGGCAAAGGGGAGTTAGGGCCTAGCTGCAGAGCGCGCGTGGAGTGATTTTGGAAATTTGCCTGAAAATGTCTAAGTTCCCATTTGTGTAGTTTTGCTTTTTGGCTGTTTGGGGTCTTCTACTTCTTTCCGCCTGGGTTGACGGGTCTGGGGCCATTGCTGGGAATGTCTAATACCGGATAAAAATGGTTTGGACAAATCTGAGGTGAAAATATTTTTGCGTTTTTGCTGACTTGCTTGTCTTTGAGGTGCTGTTTGGGGGGTTCCGGGTGTTTGTGGGTGGGTTTTGGGGTCTGGGAGCACTGCTGGGCATGGATACTTTTTATTGCAAGAGGTTTGAAGCAAATCCATGGTGGCAAAGGGGAGTTAGGGCCTAGCTGCAGAGCGCATGGAGTGATTTTGGAAATTTGCCTGAAAATTTCTAAGTTCCCATTTTTGTAGTTTTGCTTTTCGGCTGTTTGGGGGTCTTCTCCTTCTTTCCGCCTGGGTTGACGGGTCTGGGGCCATTGCTGGGAATGTCTAATACAGCATAAAAGTGGTTTGGACAAAATCGGAGGTGAAAATATTTTTGCGTTTTTGCTGACTTGCTTGTCTTTGAGGTGGTGTTTGGGGGGGGGTTCCAGGTGTTTGTGGGTGGGTGTTGGGGTCTGGGAGCACTGTTGGCACAGTCTAATGCTGATTGCATTTGTTTTTCAGGAAATCCATGGTGGGAAAGGGGAGTTAGGGCCTAGCTGCACAGCGTATTTGGATTGAATTCCAGGTAATAGGCCCATTTTTGCATTTTGCCAGTTTGGGGGTGTTTTGCTTTTTTGCCGGTGGCTGCAGGGGTCTGGGGCCATTACTGGGAATGTCTAATACCGGATAAAAGTGGTTTGGACAAAATTGGAGGCAAAAATTATTTTGCGTTTTTGCTGACTTGCTTGTCTTTGAGGTGCTGTTTGGGGGGGTTCCAGGTGTTTGTGGGTGGGTTTTGGGGTCTGGGAGCACTCCTGGCACAGTCTATTTTTGATTGCATTTGTTTTTCTGGAAATCCATGGTGGAAAAGGGGAGTTAGGTCCTAGATGCACAGCGTACTTGGACTGAATTCCAGGTAGTAGGCCCACTTTTGCTTTTTGTCAGTTTGGGGGTGTTCTGCTTTTTTGCGGGTGGCTGCAGGGGCCTGGGGCCATTGCTGGGAATGTCTAATACCGGATAAAAGTGGTTTGGTCAAAATCGGAGTCAAAAATTATTTTGCGCTTTTGCTGACTTGCTTGTCTTTGAGGTGCTGTTTGGGGGGGTTCCGGGTATATGTGGGTGGGATTTGGGGTCTGGGAGCAATGCTGGGTATGGATACTTTTGAATGCAAGAGGTTTGAAGCAAATCCATGGTGTCACAGGGGAGTTAGGCCCTAGCTGCAGAGCGCGCGTGGAGTGATTTTGGAAATTTGCCTGAAAATGTGTAAGTCCCCATTTTTGTAGTTTTGCTTTTTGGCTGTTTGGGGGTCTTCTCCTTCTTTCCGCCTGGGTTGACGGGTCTGGGGCCATTGCTGGGAATGTCTAATACCAGATAAAATTGGTTTGGACAAAATCGGAGGCGAAAAATATTTTGCGTTTCTGCTGACTTGCTTGTCTTTGAGGTGCTGTTTGGGGGGGTTCCAGGTGTTGTGGGTGGGTTTGGGGGTCTGGGAGCACTCCTGGCACAGTCTATTGTTGATTGCATTTGTTTTTCAGGAAAACCATGGTGGAAAAGGGGAGTTAGGTCCTAGATGCC
The DNA here is from genome assembly GCF_964263255.1 of Lissotriton vulgaris. NCBI lineage: Eukaryota > Metazoa > Chordata > Amphibia > Caudata > Salamandridae > Lissotriton > Lissotriton vulgaris. The sequence goes on along the minus strand of NW_028254248.1, from coordinate 25,565 downwards.
CAGCGTATTTTGACTGAATTCCAGGTAGTAGGCCCATTTTTGCTTTTTGCCAGTTTGGGGGTGTTCTGCTTTTTTTGCGGGCGGCTACAGGGGTCTGGGGCCATTGCTGGGAATGTCTAATACCGGATAAAAGTGGTTTGGACAAAATCGGAGGTGAGCATTTTTTTTGCATTTTTGCTGACTTGCTTGTCTTTGAGGAGCTGTTTGGGGGGTTCCAGGTGTTTGTGAGTGGGTTTTGGGGTCTGGGAGCACTGCTGGCAAAGTCTAATGTTGATTGCATTTGTTTTTCAGGAAATCCATGGTGGAAAAGGGGAGTTAGGGCCTAGCTGCACAGCGTATTTGGACTGAATTTCAGGTAGTAGGCCCATTTTTGCTTTTTGCCAGTTTGGGGGTGTTCTGCTTTTTTGTGGGTGGCTGCAGGGGTCTGGGGCCATTGCTGGGAATGTCTTATACCGGATAAAAGTGGTTTGGACTAAATAGGAGGTGAAATGTTTTTTGCGTTTTTGCTGACTTGCTTGTCTTTGAGGTGCTGTTTGGGGGGGGCCCAGGTGTTTGTGGGTGGGTTTTGGGCCTGGAAGCACTCCTGAAACTTTCTATTGTTGATTGCATTTGTTTTTCAGGAAATCCATGGTGGAAAAGGGGAGTTAGGGCCTAGATGCACAGCGTATTTGGACTGAATTCCACGTAGTAGGCCCATTTTTACTTTTTGCCAGTTTGGGGGTGTTCTGCTTTTTTGTGGGTGGCTGCAGGGATCTGGGGCCATTGCTGGGAATGTCTAATACCGGATAAAAGTGGTGTGGACAAAATCAGAGGCGAAAATTATTTTTCGGTTATGCTGGCTTGCTTGTCTTTGAGGTGCTATTTGGGTGGTTCCAGGTGTTTGTGGGTGGGGTTTTGGGTCTGGGAGCACTCCTGGCACAGTCTATTGTTGATTGCATTTGTTTTTCAGGAAATCCATGGTGGAAAAGGGGAGTTAGGTCCAAGATGCACAGCGTATTTGGACTGATTTTCAGGTAGTAGGCCCACTTTTGCTTTTTGCCAGTTTGGGGGTGTTCTGCTTTTTTTGCGGGTGGCTGCAGGGGTCTGGGGCCATTGCTGGGAATGTCTAATACCGGATAAAAGTGGTTTGGACAAAATCAGATGCGAAAAATATTTTGCGTTTTTGCTGACTTGCTTGCCTTTGAGGTGCTGTTTGGGGGGTTCCAGGTGTTTGTGGGTGGGTTTTGGAGTCTGGGAGCACTCCTGGCACAGTCTATTGTTGATTGCATTTGTTTTTCAGGAAATCCATGGTGGAAAAGGGGAGTTAGGTCCTAGATGCACAGCGTATTTAGACTGAATTCCAGGTAGTAGGCCAACTTTTGCTTTTTGCCAGTTTGGGGGTGTTCTGCTTTTTTGCGGGTGGCTGCAGGGGTCTGGGGCCATTGCTGGGAATGTCTAATACCAGATAAAAGTGGTTTGGACAAAATCGGAGGCAAAAATATTTGGCATTTTTGCTGACTTGCTTGTCTTTGAGGTGCTGTTTGGGGGGGTTCCGGGTGTTTGTGGGTGGGTTTTGGGGTCTGGGAGCACTGCTGGGTATGGATACTTTTGATTGCAAGAGGTTTGAAGCAAATCCATGGTGGCAGAGGGGAGTTAGGGCCTAGCTGCAGAGCGCGCGTGGAGTGATTTTGGAAATTTGCCTGAAAATGTGTAAGTCTCCATTTTTGTAGTTTTGCTTTTTGGCTGTTTGGGGGTCTTATCATTCTTTCCGCCTGGATTGACGGGTCTGGGGCCATTGCTGGGAATGTCTAATACCGGATAAAAGTGGTTTGGACAAAATCGGAGGCGAAAATTATTTTGCATTTTTGCTGATTTGCTTGTCTTTGAGGTGCTGTTTGGGGCGGTTCCAGGTGTTTGTGGGTGGGTTTTGGGGTCTGGGAGCACTCCTAGCACTGTCTATTGTTGATTGCATTTGTTTTTCAGGAAATCCATGGTGGAAAAAGGGAGTCAGGTCCTAGATGCACAGCGTATTTGGACTGAATTCTAGGTAGAAGGCCCATTTTTGTTTTTTGCCACTTTGGGGGTGTTCTGCTTTTTTGCGGGTGGCTGCAGGGGTCTGGGGCCATTGCTGGGAATGTCTAATACCGGATAAAAGTGGTTTGGACAAAATCGGAGGTTAATATTTTGTTGCCTTTTTGCTGACTTGCTTGTCTTTGAGGTGCTGCTTGGGGGGGGTTCCAGGTGTTTGTGGGTGGGCTTTGGGGTCTGGGAGCACTGCTGGCACAGTCTAATGTTGATTGCATTTGTTTTTCAGGAAATCCATGGTGGAAAAGGGGAGTTGGGGCCTAGCTGCACAGCGCATTTGGACTGAATTCCAGGTAGGCCCAAAGCTTTCTAAGTGTGGCTTTTCCGGGCTTTTGCCTTTTGGCTTGTTGGGGGGGGGGGGGTTAAACTTGTTTTCTCCTGGGTTGACAGTTCTGGGGCCATTGCTGGGAAGGTCTAATACCCGAAAGAAAGTGTTTTGGAGAAAATCCCTGGGGAAAAAGTTTTTGCATTTTCTGAGATTTCGCTCATTCTACCGTTTTCGGGGGGCTGTTTGTGGGGGTTCCTGGTGTTTGTGGGGAGGTTTGCGAGTCTTGGAGCAATGCTGGGTATGGATACTTTTGCTTGCTTGCAAGTGGTTTGAATACAATCCATGGTGGGTAAGGGGGGATTTGGGCCTACTTTACTTTCAAAGTACGTTTTGTCACCATTTCTACTAGGCCTCGTTTTTGGAGATCTGATTGGGGATCTTATACATTTTTGCGACTGGGTTTAGTAAGGGCTTGGGAGCACTGCTGGGAAGGTCTTATTTTGTTCTAAAACACAGTTTACAGTACACCTAGTTTGAGGGGAAAGATCCGCTAAATTAATCTGCCCATACTTATTTATCCTTCAAAAGGAGACGCAGACACAGTACGCACTTTCAAAAATATTGTACTGTCTATTAGGAAACTCAAAGTGTGACTTTTTGCACTACACAGCGTACATACCTTATATTTATTTGTCAGTGGTGTTCTAATATCACTTCCTGTTTTTCCATCAATAATTACAGGCCGTACTTCAGCCTGTGCAATGGGAAAAAAAGGATGAAGTCAGGCTTCACATTAGCGAGCCGCAATTCAGCATCCGCCAGGCAGGCAGTGGACAGGGTGTCTTCTGGTCACCAACGTTGATGGACGGAGCGTCAGATGGAATGGAGGAGTCCCGCTAATAAGAGGAATGGTTGGATGCATGAAACTTACCAAATTCAACAGGACAACTACAACAACATACAGATACAGTATACGTTCTTTTCTAATTATCTTTTAAGTAATGTTATTGCTGTGAACTTCTATGAGTGTGACTGCATTTCTTTGATCTCTGTTTCTAAATTCATCCCTACAGCCATTGTATAGGTTTTACTTCTGCTATTTTTCAAACCTACTTTAATGTACGAAGTGTTTCTCTGAGTGCAGAGATAGGCAAGTGAAAACGCATAATTATTACTGCAGCCCTGTACTGTCGCATTCTTTCATTCACGGTTGTCGAAAGTACTACTTACTTTTCAGTAACCATGCATGCAGTAGTGCATGCACTTCCTTTATGTCACTTAAAAGATTTATGGATAGCTTTGTACCCAAAGATTTGTTTATCTTCAATTATTGTTTGTCCATGCTGTGCTTTTTTTTTCTTCTCTCAACAAAACTTTCCCAAATCCCCCATTCCCATCCATTTTCCAAACCCTAACCCTCTTCCCCCAGGCTGTGTGGTTTTGATTGATGTGTGACTAAATGACAGCAATAATTCCACACACTTGCTGGGGAGCATAAGGTCATAGCGACAGGCTGGTGAAGGAATCCGAGGATACATTCTTACTCAGCTTGACACAGACCCATTACTATTGGCAAATGAAAGCTGATTCTCATGTGCGCCATCAACTTGACTGATCATCAAGAACATCCTCCTCCTAGACGTGGCAAATGATTACGCTGCTGTGTCCTTCAGTACTATTTCTTGTAGTAGTAGCCAATGTCAAAGAAATTCAACGCAAATAGTAGTTACACTTTCAATACTTTACCATTTGTTAGGCTACATTGTGGCACTGTTCTAGTGTACTGTCACCTGCTATATTCTCTATTGTACCGTTCTAATGCTACGGTAAGGACAAACAAGGTTTCATTTTATTTTTTTTCAGATGCTGCAACTGCCACTGTGTAACACCACTAGTACCACCGCAATGATGATATTTCATCCGCCCAGGATTGCCAACCTTAATCGCCATTTGCCGTGCAGCCAGGCCTGTGCCTAGCCCTATTTCCAATCACAAATTACAGGTAAGATAAGCGTTTGGGGGGAGGTAGTATAATGGAGTATTAGGAGAGACGAGAGACTGACGCTAGTACTAGTAAAGTCCTAGCACTATTGAATTAACTTACTCTGTGAGAAGCACTTAGTTTTGAAAACATTTGTTACACAACTTGAATCAAGATGCCACTTAAGTTTCAGGAAAACAAACTTACTGTTAAACCCCCACCCACCAGCCTCAAAAGCAGTAAAAAAAACACGTATGCTAAGATAAAGTTTAAAGTATATTTATATCCCTAACAAAAATAATCTCCAGCAAGACCCAACCCACCCCCACTCCCTAACCCCAAAGAATGTCTGTGAAAAGTCCAAAAAAAACAACTCCCAATTCCCACCCCCAGAAGTCTTTAAAAAAGGGACAAGGGACAGTCTCCTCCTACTGCTGGCTGCTGTTGACTTTTCGGGCCAGGTCGGCATGCTCCTTGCGGAGGGTCTCGAGCAGGGTTTTGGTGTTGAGCAGCTACTGCTCAAGGTAGGATACCCTGAGCGAAAGTCGGTGCAACCTTTTTTTGGTACTGCTGTGGGGGGCAGCTGATTTTTTTGCTGCTCGGCGGTGGCGGGTGGCTGCGGTACCCCGGCTCTGTATCGCTGGAGACCTGCTGCGCTGACTGGCTGACACAGGGAGCGCAGAGGAGGATGCACGTGTCACCGTGGATGTTGTCGACGTACTCTGCGTGTCCTCCTCCTCCTGGGCCACTAGCCGCCGATATTCGGCGACAGTTGCCTCCGGCCTCCGGTGCCGGGCCCTTTTAGCCAGATCCTTTCGTGTTGGTTTGGAAGGAGCATCTATATGAAAAAAGAAAAACATAGTCTGTAACCAATGCTCTTTAAGATTAACACAAAATGATTCAGCAGAAAGTTGTGTCACCGTAGAACTAGCAACTTGCAAGCGCAGTACATAACTATTGTGGCCAGTATCTATCTAACCTCCCACTTCTTCATCCTTGCTCTAACATTAGTGGGAGTGTAAGGAATCAATTCTACGAGCACTATGGACTCACTCCATTAGAGTCGACTAAGACAGTACACCAGTCTTATTCTTCTTCTTCTCTCTTGTTTAGCAAAATTGGTATGTTAACTTCTGCAAGCCAGCATAATGCCAGCGCAGTTGACTTGCACCCGAGAAAAACAGACGCCCGCCATGATGAGTGAGACAGACTTGTGTTACTGTACCAGTCCAGTACATGCAGGTGGGGATGCTCTTACTTTTCTATTACGGGTGGCACTGAGAATACTCTGTTACAAGGGCTACTGCTTAATTAATTTAACTTTCACCCTACAGTGCCAATGAATACTAGAAAAGGAAAATGAAGAAGATAAATAATCTGATTATCTATCACTGCACATGGTATGTATTTGCTTACATATGGGATGACTTTAGGTGCTTTGCTTTTTATTGAGTGAACAGTGATACATCCACACATGAATGACCGAGTTCTACTAAACTTATTAACAGAGGTAGTGAGTGGCCATCGTAATAGCCGGACACATGCTGTGCTTGCAATACAAACTACTGCTACTATTCATAGTAGTATTCTGACAAAATAAATTTAAAACTTCATTTCGTTGCCTTTCCTACACTGGGACGGACGTGCGGGTGCAGTGTTACATTCTCTTCAAAGTAACACTTAGTTCATCCAGTGACCGTCTACTCTCTCTAGATACACATATGATATCTAAGAGTCAGATAGTACCATGATCCAGGCATCCATCCATTCAAACTATATGTCAATCATTCTTCTTCATGTCTCTCATCTGGACAAACCTTACACTTTCTCACAGGAAACCAACCTTTTCATTTTATTTGGGAAACCACAAGCCATACATCCGTGCTTGACTTGCATTTGAATTTCAACCAAAGGATATTTTGCGCACACATACAGTTTCTGTTTCACCCACCCAAGCTGTTCTCCTTCAACCCATACTTGCTTCATCCTACACCCAGCCATGCATCATATTCCTTCCCAGCCACCTCGGGCACCAATCAAACACGTATCATTCTTCTTTGTCAGTCATCATTACTTTTAACTTGCTCGTCCTTCCACACTTACTTACACCCTTCTTTCGCTTTTAGTTCATCCCATCCATCAAGTTCATCTCAGATCTGATTTGGATTCTCGAAAAAAAATTCACAGCTGAGTTGAAGTAAATTTAGAGGAGGCTACTACCTGGTTGATAAAAACTTTGTTCTAAATTTGAAAGTCTGCTTAACAGTATAGTAACTTAACTGTTGAACATATATACTACACCCGTGCAGAGAGCACACTCTGCAGTCTGCAATCTCAATAAGTAAGGAATATAAGAGGTTACCACTGCCCGCCACTACCGTGGCAACCCACACAGCAGTTTCCTAAGGCACTTGCACCGCCTCCTCCCCAGAACTGTCCTCCTCCACCTCCGCGCTGGGCCCGGCACCAGATGTTCAACCTACAAAGTACATTTAAGAATGTTAGATGTCATAGACATACACCACTCACTAGTATTTTGTCTAGCAATGAAGAAACGTGAATACAGAAACCAATCTAATAATTTGTGACTGTCTACTCTAAAGTAAAAATGTCCCTTTTTCCAGGGAAGGGTGTTGTCTTACTTCACTTTTTGGCACAACTGATGAATGCTTGCTTTTTAACACGCACCATTTTTCTCATAATAGACAGAAGCTTCACTTCTAAGAACAAGAGCAAGATCAGATCATCATCACTAGGACGGAGTGAGCAACGATTCAGCACCAAAAAGAAAAATTAAAGTTCAAACCAGGTGAGGGCTCGGCTCGCCCACAATAAATGTGTGAAATAAATCACTAGGCACTTTTCCATTTCTAATCAACCGTTTATGTTTTATGACAAGCTTGATTTTAATAAATGTTTTTACTTTTAATAAAGCTTTACAGCTTAAATAGACTCTGTGCTTTTTGGTCAAGAGTGACTGAGCAAAAGGTTTTGCAATTTGCAAGCATGAGTCCGTGCCTCTGACACTTCTGGACTCTGACTTCGTACTCTTGTCCTGCGTTGGATAATCATCATTGGGGATCAATCATCGATGAATTTGGGAGCTAAATGACTCTGCCACACTATCTAGTCAGTAAGGAGATTGGGGGTTCTTCAAAGTCTGATATCACTGAGGTATGTGGAAAGTCTACCTGCGCCTATTATAATTGATAAACAATGCACTATTTAGTGTCCATAGTTCTGTTTGTGCAGATTTGTCCCTGCAACAGTAGTAGTATGGATTGTCCTCCTATCCAAACCAAAAGTAAAGTAGTATCTTATTCTTTCTTGGTGGTCATTCACATTTTATTATTGGGAATTGTCAAAGCATAAACATTTAGAAGACTTGAAAAGACATTATGGACAATCCCAGAGGACTGCACTCAGTGCATAGAGCTATTGCTGACTAGAATGGGAGTTTCGTTTAACACCTTTTGCCAAATGTGCAATCTTAGTTAGCTACACAGACAGACTAATAAGAATAATCTAGTAATACCACAGGGAGTCATAGTAGAGGCAGGATAAGAATTTAGATACAGTCTACAAGAAGATCAAAGACGATTTAGAAAAAATTGAATGAGGAACGCTAGGAAAAAATAGGTACTCTATATTAAAATTAAAACTTACCGGGGCCAGCAAAGGAGCCCTCGCCTGACCGATCCTGGCCTTGTAGAGCAGCAGCAGCTGATACCCCCTCCTCCTCTGTCCTCTTGCCCCTGGGGGGAGCTGATGTACAACATGAAAGAAAGAAAGAAAGACCCGAAAACATGGATGATTGTTGTCAACCAAATGAAACATTTCAAAAGAACAATAACAAAATATTTTGGCGAAATAGCAAATAGACAACTATTCCACGGGATATATTTACCTATCTCATGTGGTCTACTTCGATATTAGTATTGCTTGATTTGCGGACCGTCGACTTGGAAAGTTATGTAACTCACTAAACAAACTACTAAAAAGGTTTGCCTAGGACTGGCAGGCAGCAGTCCGCAGCACGCGAAGTGACAGACAAACTCCATTGTGATTGCAGATCAGTGACAACACTAAAAAGTTTCATACTACATTAACCAGTCATTAAAATACTCAAACTATCAATCCACCACCACTATTTCTTCTTATTGCCAGGTGTTCAAAGGAAGGACTGGACTTGAGTCTGTAGGGGCAGATTTACAATCCCCTTGCGGCTCTTTTGCTCCGTTGTTGCGTGACTTTTGTGACGCAGCGGCAGAACAAAAGAGGCGCCATGGTGCGGCGTATATTAACAACGTGACGCATATGGGAGATGCATCACGTTGTAAAGCCCTGCGCCATCAGGGGATGTTCCGGCGCAAGGGAGGGCATTCCTGCGCAGGAACGCATCCTAAAAGTGGCTGAGGGAAATCTACAAGATTTCAATCCATCACTTTTAGGACAATGATGCATCACTCAAACCCTGCGCCTGCTTGAAGCAGACGTATGGCTTGACGCAGCATTGGGGAGATAGGACACCCCAGAGCATTGCTGGAGCTGCGCCATCGTTGCGACGCAACTCCAGCAATGCGCCGCCTTTACGGCACAGATGCGTACCGCTTCGGTGACGTTTTGGGCCCATGGTGCGCCGCATTGTAAATACGGCGCACCATGGGTGGTGGTGGCGTGGCGCACAATTACTGGCGCATCCCTGCTACTTTGCGGGGATGCGCCGTTAATTGCAAATCTGCCCCTTAGTGTCTAGCATTATGCAGTTCTGTAAACTACACTTATACATAATTTCTCAGGCCAATGGAATGAACACAAAATCAAAAACAAATAAGCATAGTAGCAACGCTACTGAGAAGGAGAGCAGTGCACCTAAAATGCACAGAAGATTTTGAAATATAGTTTACCTACAATGTAATCGGCAGCATTATTGCTCTTGGTAAAAATAAAACATTTACAATAGAATAACACACAGAGTAGGAGAAAACAGAGTAGTGATGAAATAGCTACTACTACTCACCAATCCCGGGGATCTCGATACCGAGCAGGTCGAGCAAGTCACGTTCCCGGTCCAGGAGATCCGTCCAACGGTGGGTGGCCTGGTTGTAGGTGCGCCAGACCCGAGAGTGAGAATACATGGCCCGGCACACCTTCTCCCACCGCTTCCGGCGCTCCCAGAGCCCGTAGCAGCTTGCGATCTTGCCGCCTGCCATGATGGTTCTGGGGAGGCGGAGCTGTACATAGAAGACTAGTGTGGCCACCTCCTCCGCGCTGAAGATCTCCTGTGGCATCACTAGCTCCCCCCTCAAACGCCCGCACGGGAGCCGGGCACGGGGTGCGGGACCCTTCCCCTTCTCGGGCTGCTTCCCGGCTCCCTTTGCCATGGTCTGGGCAGAAAGGAAGGTAAATAATAAATAAGAAATAGAATAGGGAAGAAGAAAAGAAAAGAGTTTAAAAAAGTAGTTTAAGAATAACTAAAAGTAGCAGAAAACACAACAATTTAGGGTTAGAATAATAAAGGGATAGATAATAAGTAAAATAGATTTAAAAAAACTTCAAACAAGCAAAGGATGGCAGAGATTCAGAGAGGATACAGAAAGCATGCCCAGAACCATAGCAATGAATAAAAAACAAGATGGCCGCGCCCGTTCACGACCACGTGGGTAAGTTCGCGCGAGATTTCCCCCGCGATCACACGCAAACTTGTACTAGCGAGCCGTGCACTTTGCGAGATTACACATAGCGCCCGGAAACGGAAATACGTCACGCAAACAAGATGGCCGCGCCCATGTATGACCGCTAGGGTAACTTCGCCTCGTTGCGCTACCAGCGGCTTGCGAAAACGCAAAAAAACACGCGAACTAACACGCCGCAAAAAAACAAATCGCATATTCGCACGAATTCGCGGCTACCGAATTCGATCTCATGCAAATTCGCGCCCCGCGAATCCTGCGAAATTGCAGAAAAACGATTTTTGCAAAACTGAAAGCAATCAGCAGGTGCAAAAGTTTAAGCTCATCATTAGTAACCATTCCCTGTAGTGCTTCCTGAGGGGCCCCTCCAGAGTTCAGTTGCCTACTTGCAACTATTCTATGACCCTGCTCTGACCCTCACAGCAGGCTCAGAGAAAAGCTACAAGTATGCCACAAAGGTACTGTTAGAAAAAATTACACTGCAACAGAAAGCAATTACAGATAAGGAAGCAGGTGCCAGACTGGAAGTTCAAATTCAGTGACACATTAATCAACCCCTAATTCATTCATGTCAGTTGAGGCAGGGCAGGTGTGCTTTTCCCCCCATAATCTACAGTGATTGAACCAGAGGGTGGCAGTGATGTACCAGAGGGTGGCATGGATGAGACAGAGGGTGGCAGTGGTGAAACAGAGGGTGCTGTGATGAACCAGACGTAGAAACAACTTGGTCGCTACCGTTGCGACCCGATAAGTAAGTTCGCGTTTGCGAACTGGTAAAAAACCCTCGCGAACTGGCAGAAACCCTTGCGAACACAAAAAAAGAAAAAATCCTCAAATTTGCAAAAGTTCGCGGATTTTGCGGATTGCGAATTTGTGAATACGCAAATTGGCGAAGCGCAAATTTGCAAAATTCGCCCATACTTAATGCGTACCGTAAGTGGGGAAAGTGGAACACATATAGGGGTGATATATGCATTTCCCCGACAGTGGAGCTGAGGAAGGAGAGACGTACACTGTGGGAGAAAGAGGGTGAGACGAGGGTAGACCCCACACTGGGTCGCTGAGTATATTGTGCTACAAGGTACGGGTCAGTCACTGGTTTTCATACAGTTTTGACCCAGATACATTGCTGCAACTATGAAGGTGGCCATTGCCTCTGAAGATTATGTTTTTATGTATTTCTGATCCTGAAAATGTTGTGAAGCATAGCTGGGATCTTGTGTGGCCTTACCATAGAGATGTGTATAATGTCTTGTACTGCTGCATTTTGTTATCAATAAAAACAGTTAAAAAAAAAGGCATGCCTGGCGAAGTGTGGCAATATCAGCTCAGTTTGACACATAATACTGGTGTAACGTACACTGTACATTGAACAGACAGACACACAAACATTAATAACCATATCCCACGAGTTGTCAGGGAAGGCTTCTACTGCTAGGAGCGCGATTTTAGAGAAGTAAACCTACAACGGACAGAGTGTAAAAGTTACCGCGGTATGGTTGCGGGGTATTAGTATAAGATGGTAGAGGAAGCACCCATAAGGTGAAAGTAGCAGTAAGAGAATATTCACATTGACCTCCCATAAAGCAAACTAATTACCTGCCCTCAGCTGCTCAATAGCCATTGGAAGGGAGGAACCTAGCTGCCGTTTTAACCACATGATTCACCTGCGCTTCAACTTCCTGAAGCAGAGTGAAGCGGGGGACTAGCGCATAACGTGGCATACTTGTATGGTCCGGATGGTGCCCATATTGGATGTAAAGGCCGACGCGCACGCAAGTATATCGAGTAAATCATGGCTATCGTGTGGGTAGAATTTAGTGGCCATGATGGGAGTATAGAGGGAAAACAGAGTGAGTCTGAGCGCTCATTTGTAGACATATATGATGGACATGTTGGGTAGGTAAACCATATGGCATGGAGTACGTTATTGTGTAAACCCAAATTGACGATCATGTTGGGTGTGCAACAAAGGAGAATAAAGTCCTTATACTGTAACATTGGGGGTCATAAAGTGGTTTAACTCAGAAGAATAGTACGAAGCTGGTCAGAGAGGTACAGTTGTGTTCCATATAGAAAAAGACCTGACTTAGCAAAAAATAGGTCTAGTCAGAGTGATAGAAGAACCCAGACAGTAAGTTTAAAAAATGCCTGACAAGTCAGTACAGGTGGTGTCGAAGAAGAGAAATGTAAGTCTGGACTGGAGTGGCTCGTGAGCAAATTACAGAAAATATGACCACTGCCAATCTCTCCAGTGGGATGGAACAAGCCAAACATGTGCCCCTTGGTTGGGGAGAGTAGGTTATAGAACAAGGCCTCTACCAACAGTGGCTAGTGGAGTGGGGCCGGTCTGCCATCAGCACAGTAACGGCTGAAGCCTGGGCTAGTTTATAAATGCGGCACATGGTATATAATTGGTCAGCATACTTCAGCAGGCATTTCCAGACCTTGCCGACTGGGACATGGACTCGCAGGTCCAGCGGGTACATCAATTACCTGCTTTTTTTACACAAGGGAATCAGGCTAGGTCAACTCAACCTCAACCAATACCGATTTTCTTAGGTAACTTATTGCTCCATCAAGCAACTTACTTTAAAGCCCGTCCCTCAGCCCCTGTTAAACCGGACTCACTCACTATTTTTGTACGGTTGGATCTTTGTAAATCTACAATGGAGAGATGGTGTAGGCTTTGCCAGCTAATTGACCCTTTCAAATACTTCTGCTCAAAAGTCTCCCTGCAGCAGCCAGCTCGGTTGAAGATACTCAAAGACAGAAGGTCCTACTTTTTTCAATTCTGAGAATGAAGCTAAACAAGCTTTTTCTAGATGGCAGACTGACTCTACTTAGGGGCCTATTCCACCAAAATCGGGCAGGAGCTGTAACCGACCAACCTGCTGTCGTCGGTTACAGCCCTGCTAGTACGATGCGACCAACAGGGTTCGGTCACATTCATATACCTTACAATGCAAGCATGCTTCCAACTGGAAAGCATGCTTGCAATATAGAAAAGCAGGGGTGCAGTTCATCCCTGCACCCTGTGGCCGGCACCCCAAGGTGCCTGCCACTGGGTGCAGGGATCAATGGAGGGGCCATCCGGTGGCCTCACATCCATGGGGGCCCTGCTGGGACCCCCCAGAGACAGCTTCCGACTGCCTTTTTTGGGCCGGACAGATGGGCACAAAAAGGCAGTGAAAAGCTGCCATCGTACTCCCTCGGTCGTAAAAAGGCGACCTGGGGAGTACTGGAGGATTTCCGGATTGCGGACAGGCTCCCCGAACCTGTTGTCGACAATCCAGAAATTCAAGTCGGATTCCTTTCCAACCGAGCCCATCAGAGTGGCTTGGTCGGAAAAGAATCTGGGGGCATATTACCAAGGGCATTATCGCCGCATTAGCGGGACTTTTTCCCGCTAATGCGGCAATAATTTTATCGCCCTATTACCAAGCTGTCGCTAGTTAGCGACAGCTGGTAGGTGATAGCGGGCATTTAGGGGCCCACTTTGCATGTCAGCGATAATTATCGCTAATGACATGCAAAGTGGGCGTGCCAAGATGTTAGCGACTGAAAACAGTCGCTAACATCTCTAACTCCTATTAACAACTTTTGGAAATATTCGCGCTAAGCGCGAATATCTCCAAAAGCTAACGCCTGCTAAAAGAAGTTCTTAGCCATGTTATCCAATGGAAGGTGAGAGCATGAACATCGCTGATTTTTCAGCGATATTCATGCATTTTGCGGGAATTTTACCGCTTTTGAGATAAACCTTGATAATATCAAGGTATCTCAGCGGTAAAAATCCTCGGTGCTCGACGATATTTTTTTCCCGCTAACCAAGCAATAGCGATAATTGTCGCTATTGCTTGGTAATATGCCCCCTGGCCGGCAGTGACCGATTTGGTCGGAAGGGCTCGGAACATGGTTCGGAGCCCTTCCGGCCAAAATCGGAATCGCCCCCTTAGAAATTACTAGAAGAATTTGCAAAACTTTATGAGTCGGGACTCAGTCTGCTCTTGAATAACTTGTTTCAGTCTTTTTTCTTAAGCTCCTCTATCATCTTAAAAAAAAAAGGGGGAAAAAAAGAAAGGTTTAAAAAAAACATATATGGGTACACAGTGGGGGAGTGAGGGAGTTGGGGCTCAGGGGGTTGGGGGTCTGGGAGGATGTCTTCTGCAATCTGTCAGTTAGCAACAGCAGGGGAAGGGGGGATTCCTTTTTGTAGATATGGTGGGGTTGGTCAAGGAAGATCACGATGGGGGTCAATATCGAGGGAGTATAGCTCTCCATTAATTCACTGTTATGTCTGGGTGGGGGAGTAGGGATGGGAGGGGGTTAAGTAGCCAGACAATAGTCGGGAGCTCACATGTAGATGGAATTTTTCAGGATGATAGAATAAAGGGGAAAATAGCGGGATCTAACTGGTGCAATGGCTGGGAGGAAATACATGTGTTGGAATGTTGCAGGGTAAATCAAGCCAGAAAGCTGCAATTAATCTGTGAGGAACATCAGTCATCTAAACCCCAGATACTAGGGCTAACTGAGACCCACCTGGCTTATAAGGATAGATCTGCTCTGAATCAGCTTGGGGTATGATATGTTAATTTGCACCTGTCAGACAGTTTTCATTCGGGGGTTGCTATATTAAAATCTAGAAATGTAATAGTTACTTTCCTCTGTAAGCTGGCTGACACTAAAGGGAGATGGGAGATAGACCAGCTGATGATTTCAGGCCATACAAATATGATATGCATAGTGTACGACCCTAACTCTGACAACCCGGACATCTTTAATTATTTAAGCTCAGAAATATTGGGTTGGGACGGGGATCTAGTATTCATAGGGGATTTTAATTGTATTATTGATAAAAAGATCGATACTACAAATAGGAAAAAGCAGGCTAGGATGGTTAGGACCCGAGCAGCCATACTTAAACTTTTGCACATTCATCAGCTTGATGACGCCTGGAGGACACTGTGTCTAACAATGCCAGGGTTCACATTCTATTCATCCCCGCATAAACAATACTCACGTATCAAAATGATTTTTATAAAAGCATCACTCCTAGAAAATTCTCACATAGAGTCTGTCCTAAAATTCCCTCTGATCATAATCCGGTGATGTTAACATTTCAGATACAGACAATAGCTAGGAATGCCCATCGTGCTTTTCTTTCCCCCGATATCTACTCAACAATCTAGAGTATCATGCTCATCTTAGATCAGCTATCGGGGAGTATTTTGATAATATCAAGGGCAACGCTCCAACCTCTGTGGTCTAGGATTGCATGAAAGCATTTATCAGGGGAATCACTCTTCAATGTATTCTAGCACAAAACAGAGGTATAGCTCAAAAAGCGGAACACAGCAGTACGGAGTACTTAAATTTAGAACGTCAACACGCACAGGCAATCCTTACGAGGGATCTAGCGGAACAGCTCATATTCTTGAAGCTCCTAGAAACCCACGCTATCATAAGTAGAATGCTAAAGGAGAAAGATGCTGCTAACTATCAGAGATACAAAACACTTCAGTATGAATATGGTGAGAGGGCAGTGCGGCTCTTGGCTGCCAAGATTGCAGATTAGAAGGCAAGATCTAATATCAAATTTATTAAAGGGGAGGGCGGAGTGTCTTACTCTCGGCCTCAGGATATAGTTGAGCAATTTGGTATATTCTATTCCAAAGTATATGGGGAATAAACTTCTTAAAACAGCCACTTGCTTTCGGAATACGTAGGAGAAAGTCATCTACCTCAGCTCAACGCTTTCCAGTCAGCAATATTACAAAAAGATATAGAGATAATGGAAGTAACAGATGCAATTAAATCTCTGTCCTCGGGCAAGGTGGCAGGAGAGAATACTATCCCTCTTTAATTTTATAAAATCTTTCATGATAAATTGGTGCCTGAGTTTACAGAATTACTTATATTACCAATGGGGGAAGCCCCGATTTCTTGCAGTGTGATAAATATAGTGGTATTCCCCAAGAAGGGAAAACTACCCGAGGATAAAAGCTCTTACCGTCCGATATCATTGATTAATGCTGACGCTAAAATCTTTTCTAAAATCTTGGCTGCACGACTGGCCCCATTTATCCATTTGCTAGTCTCCAATCAACAGCATGAGTTTGTCCCTGGGAGAGCTACTTCAGCTCATATCAACACTGCAATAGCCACTTTCGATGTAGCTAGCAAACTTAATAAACATATGGGGATGATCATGTTAGACACCAAGAAGCTTTTCGACAGAGCAAATTGGGAGACACTCTGGTCAACTTAAAAAGCTTTCTGACTTGGCACCCGGCTCATCTCTCTGGTGCAAAAGCTTCATAACAACCCGGTTGCTATGGTTAAATTGAACAGCATGTGGTCAACATCTTTCTCTGTTCAAAGAGGCACGCGGCAGGGTTGCCCACTCTCTCCCCTGCTATTTGCCCGCTACATTGAGCCTTTTATAAGACCTTTGTTGCAGAATACAGGGATCTCTCTAGTATGTCTTAACGGTATAGAACTAAAGCTTACCACATATGCAGACGGTATTGCTGTGTTCTCGGCAGATTTGGATGTAGCCATAACTTGTAGAACAGATGCGGCAGAGTTCTTTTGCTCATTGTCAGGATACAAGTAAAACTTGTCTAAGACCCAGACAATTCTGAATTACGAATCAGATTCTGTACCAACGTCTCTGTCACATTTACAGCCACATATCTA
Organism: Lissotriton vulgaris; assembly: GCF_964263255.1. Classification (NCBI taxonomy): domain Eukaryota; kingdom Metazoa; phylum Chordata; class Amphibia; order Caudata; family Salamandridae; genus Lissotriton; species Lissotriton vulgaris. The sequence continues at coordinate 8,854 of NW_028254248.1, read as the reverse complement.
GGTATCCGGCTTTTTAGTCAGGTAGAGGATGTGTTTGCTTTGAAATAAATACAAGCCACTACTTAAACAAGTCATAGCCACGTTGTGTAACTGGCAACAACTCCCTCTTTGCATTCTCTGTAGGTTTAATGTAATAAAGATGTGCATCTTGCCTAAGTTCCTATATCTGTATTGGTCAATCCCCTACGAGTTCCTAGGACTTTTTTCAAGCACCTGGAGAGCGCGATAGGTAGCTTCATTTGCGAGAATCGGCGTGCTAGAAGGGCCTTAACCTACATTAAACTCTCTTATAAGCAAGAACGCTTCAAGCTCCCAGATTTCAAGTTGTACTATTTGGCCACATTTATAGGGTGGATCCAAACTCTATTAAACAGGCTTGAAGCTGGCCTGTCCTCAGTTGTGTATCAATTAGCTTGTGGACCATTGATCGGATTAACCCTGTATAAAACCCTTGACCCTAACTATTTTAAACAACTTCGATTTAAGGTTATCAAGGATATCACCAATATCTGACAAGAAATCTGTAAGGAGTACTCTCGGCCGACAATACATTGATATACTCCTTTATGGGGTAACTCAACATTTCTGAAAAACTTCGGGGATGCTGCTGGTAGAGTATGGAGGTGGAAGGGTATTAACAACCTAGGACACTTGTATAACAGTCAGGGATTTTGCTCATTTGCTGCATTAAATGAGGAGTTTGGGCTCACGCATATCTCCTTTTTAAAAGACTTACAAGTAAGGCACTATATACCACATGGACAGGGATATATTTGCATTCTGGGAAAGGCAATGCATCAAAAATGTATTACAACCGCATGTGATGACAGTCTACAGATTTCTACAAAATTAAGCAGTCTTCTTAACATTCCTATATCTGCAGATCAAATACAGGTAGTACTGGACACTTTAGATAAATCAGTAACTTTTGGTCATTTGAAATTGCAGCAACATAGGACAATATTTATGTTATATTATAGACCCAAGTTCATCCCTAGGTGGGCAACCTCTGGATCTTCCACAAAAACATAATGTCCCAAATGTAAGTTGTTTGCGGCAGACTTAAAACATATGTGTGTTGATTGTCCGGGGCTAAATCTATTCTGGAATAAAGCATTCACAATGTTTACAGGGCACCTTGGCCGCGAGTTTCAGGTCATAGATAAGGAAATTCTCCTTGGGTGAAAATACGGGGCTAATAGCCAGGAGAATTCACTAAACTCTATCATCATTGTATGTTCTCGCTTGTGCATTGAAAGAGCCTGGATAGATCCTACCAGCCCAAACGCGAATGAAGTCTGGACATTGCTCAGACAGGTGTTCAAGTATGAACTACCTTGAGCTCAGGCCAGAGGCCCTCTCTCCTTGCTTAGATTGAAATGGATATGGGGTAGTCTGTAATAGATTTAATCCCGCACCACTATCATTAATGTTAATATTATTTTATTATTCTGTTTTATGGGCTGTATCAAGTTTGTGTATTACCCAAACACCACGTGCTCCATGGATCGTGTACATTTTTTTCTCATTGCTTTCTTCCCCTCGATGTTTGTGGTGCTCTACTGCACTGGTATTATATTATCATCTTGTCTTTTTTGTCTTTTTGTATTCTGTCAGACAAATGGCTAATAAAAAAAAGACAACAATGGATAAATAATATAAAAATCCTAAAAATTAAATGTATATTTTAATTTGTTGTAAAAAAATTACAAATGTAGAAAAAATGTACAAAACATTGTAAAATATATATTAAATATTATATTATAGAAAAATATATAATATTAAAATGTATATTTCTTTGATGTACTCACCTTCAACATATAAAATTACAATAAAATGCTTGTAAATGTGCAACCAATATAACAATGTTCAATTAAAACAATATATGATACAAAAATATATTTGTGAAAACAAATTGAAAATGATGTAATATATTAAAGATCCTTTTTTTAAATAATATTATTTAATATAGTAAATAATAAATGGAAAATGTACAAACTAAAACTTTGTAAACTACATATTATATAATTTTTCAAAAAAAATAAAATTATATAAAATGTATTAAAAAACATGTAACAACATATGTACCAACATGTTTACTTCTTTTCATAAAAAATGATAAATAATTAAAATCAAATGGTTTATAATGAAAAAAATTAATTACAAATATATTTACTTTAATATTACATGACTATACTTCCTAAAAATTTACCATTTTTCAAAACTGTTCAAAACATTATGTTTGTAAAAATATATTTTTCATATTGCAAATGGTACATTAAATATATGTTAAAAATATATTGTACTTTATAATGTATTCTGAATTACAGCAACATTTGTGAATCATGTTTTTCAATATTTTCAAAAAGTTTATAACAAAACCAAATAAAACAAATTTAATTATGAATGACAAAATTGTGTTTGCAAATAAAAAACGTTAACAATAAAACTTGATATGCGTCTCCTTTCTTATTTCAATTTACATATAAACTCTGAGAAAATACTACATAATAAACCCTAAAAAATTACTATTCCCAACTCCAAAACCATCTAAATTCATGGAAAGTGCTGGATAATAAACCATAAAAAATGACTATTCCAACTCTAAAGCCAACTGAAGTCAGTGAAAGTGCTGGATGATAAACCATAAAAATTACTATTCTGACTCCAAAAACAGACTAAACTCAGGGAAAGTGCTGGATAATACACTTTAAAAAATTACTATTGCAAATCCAAAACAAATAAACTAAGTGAAAATGCTAAATAATGTAAAAGATTTAAATATATAAAAATGTAACAAACTTCAAAACGATGAAAAAAGCCATAAAAATACTTTAGAAAACTTGCAAAATGTAAAATTTAGGACAAGCATTTTCAAGAATTTGTCAAAAAAATTCAAAAATTTAAAATAAATAAACATAAATTGCAATATTTAAAAAAAATCTAAATTGTTAATAACATCTTGATATACCCCTTCTTACAAAAATAAAAAAATATAAATTTTACATTCCAAATTTCAATCACATTTTCAAAAAAGTTTAAATTCTACATTTTCAAAATAAAGATTTAAAATATTTTAAAAACAAAAACAATAAAAAATAGTATATAAGTAAATATTTACAAAAAAACTATCACATATTTATTTAAACATTTTTTGAAATGTAAAAAAATAATTTGATATATTTATACAATTTAATTTAAAATATTTGCACTAAAAAAGTCAACATTTTTAAAACATTTACATTTCAAATTTTAAATTAATAAAAATTATTTAGATTTTTAAATATTTTTTTAATACATTTATTTTAAACCAACATTCTTAAATTACTCATCACCCTTATCCCTTATAAACCCAACATCCACCTCCTAAAACTTTACATAAAATGTAAGAAATAATTAAAACATAAAATAAATATTTTTAAATTACTCCCCACCCTTATTCCCTATGAACCCAACATCCTAAAAATAATTAAAACACAATGAAAACAAACATGTTAACATTAAAAAATAAATGTAAACATATAAAGTAACTACTACCAAAATAATTTAAAAAAAACATCAAACAAAAGCAAAAAAATACAGTCAATATTATTTGCAACAATGTTTTTGCCACCAATATTTTCAAAATCGATATTTGTAAATTATACAAAATCGATATTCTCGACTCGATAATCACTTACCCCGATATTTTACACCATCGATATTTTCGACTCGATAATCATGCAACTCGATATTTCCACATCAATATTCTGTCTCTACACCAACGTAGAAGGATCAATATTTTCCCAGACTCCCTGTAGCCCAATATCAGATAAAAGCCTCCTTATTTTACCTATCCAGCCAATTTTAATTAATCTATCCAGGCAGAAAACTCAAGACAGCAGGTTTACCACACCATTCTACCTGCTGGAGGTGTCCACAGGAGGACTGCAATATACTACACATTTTATTCCGATGTCCAGTTTTGAAGGAATACTTGTATTCCATAACTGCCACTCTACACAGAGCAATGTATGTGTCCATTCCTTTAACGAAAAAATTAGCTGTATTACATGATGTTACTGATATTCTAAATCATACGAGACAATTGAGAGCTATCACACACCCTGTAGCAAAAATGTGTATATTACGACATTGGAGAACACTATAATGCCCTATACATGAAGAATGGGATATTGAAATGTATAAAATGGCACATGAAAAATTTTATTTACAGACTGCAGGATAATGTTGGAATTTTCATCTAAATTTGGAAACCCTTTCTAGCTAGTACACATTCTTTTTCTGGTCATACTTAAGATGTTGCCTCCGAATTAGGAAATAGAATAAGGGAGTGCCTTCCTTTTTGCCTCCTTCTCTGCTTATTAACTCATTATTATTTATATTTCTGCTGTTATCATTAGGATTGTTGACGTGTTAACCGTTAACCCTGTAATTTTAATTAGGACTTATTGTTCACCTTTCTGACATCTTTGAATTGGCAGGAATATCTACATTTGAAATGTAATTTTTGTGGATTTGTATGATATTATCTCTACTCTCTTCTAACTACTTATAATATATGGTGTATTACGTGTTGCATAATATCTACATCATCTCCTTCCTTGTCCAACTTCCCTATTCCTTTCTTTCCAGGTCTTTTTTTTCTAAGATCACAGGGGGTCATTATGATAGCCGAAGAACCGTCAACGCCGGGGCGGTGGTGGCAGTCCTTCCGCCACCACCAAGCTCATTACCCACCGCCAAATTAGGATGGCAGTGGGTATCGCGGCGGATGCAAAGTCAATGTGCCGCTTTTCTGCCAAAGGCAATCGCACCGATTGCCTGGCGGGCGGTGCAGGGCCCCTGAAATGGTGGTGGTGCCTAGCAGGCACCGTCCACCAGATTAGGATGTGGGTTTGGTAAGGCCTTTCCATGGCAGCGATGCCACAATTGAAAGGCTGGCAGGGATTGGGTTTGGGGGCCTATTACGGGCCCCACTTATGGGAGGGTGTCACTGCACTGGGGGGTACCATGGTACCCCCGTCATTTCCATGCACCATGTGGCAGGCACCGTGTGGTGCCTGCCACGTAGTGCAGGGAAATGCTGTGCATGCACCTTTCACATTGCGTGCGGTGCTGCATCCAGCAGGATAGCCCGCAATGTGAAAAGCCCTGGATGCGCCTGCCAGTATGGCGGGCGCATCCTAATCGCAGTGGTGGGACCACCGCATGTCTAGCGGGTGGTTCCAGACACCAATATTATATCTATTGATATCTACATTGTAGGCCCGATTTACAAAAGTAATCTGAGACAAAATCCACCCCTTCACCATTTACATATTCACAAAATGCATTTAGGAATAGTAAAGTTAGGAATCCTAACATTACTACTCCTATATGCCCTTTGTGAATGCCAAAAGTCGTAAAGTTAGAATTTTGTCTCAGTTAAACTTAAGTTTTGGTAAACTTAAGACCGAAACTTAAGTTTAACTGAGACAAAATTCTAACTTTATGACTTTTGATATTCAGAAAGGGCATTTAGGAGTAGTAACGTTAGGATTCCTAATTTTACTTCTCCAAAAAAGTGCACTTAGGAGTGGTAAAGTTAGGAGTCCTAACTTTACCACTACTAAATGCCCTTTGTGAATATCGAAAGTCATAAAGTTAGTGTTTTGTCTGAGATTACTTTTGTGAATCGGGCTTTATGTTTTTGGGTTTAGAAATCTGAAAAGTTAACATTTCCTAGTATTTTACTGTGTGACCATAATTTGATTCATTGTTTAGTTCTCTTTTTTGATATATTATTAATATATTTACATTTACTGCTCAATAAAATTATACAAAAAACCTCCAGCCAAATGCAAAAAAAACAACAACATGGAGGAAAAAGGCAAGCAAGGAAGTGCAGATGTCTGCTGCGCTGTGGCTCCTGGTGGATGTCTGTGAGGCCCTATTGAGGTCGACCCAACAGAACGTCTTACCACCAAAATCAGGAGTGTGGTGTCCGAAGCCGAAACAGAAGGCTGGATCACTACAGAAGAGGGCGGTTTCCTGATTAATGACCAACCTGTGGATCCCATATTCCTAAACCCTCCCTAAAATTCATAAGGGAGCGGACCCCCCACCAGGCCAGCCGATTGTTTCAGGTATCGAGTCTCTCCGTGAACCACTTAGCAAATTTTGCGATTTATTTCTCAGACCGATCGTGATGGAGATCCCAACCTACCTCAGAGATACAACGGATGTCCTGAACCTGATTGTGACTTGACTGACACCAGACAAGATTGAGCTCCTCATGACCATGGACGTGGAGGCATTGTACACTAAGGGCGCCACCCTTGAAGTCGTGGAAAACATCCTCCACACAAAAAAACCCTGGCCATGCAACACCCCATTTAACTTCATTGTTGAATGTGCCCCCTTAGCTCTAAAAGAAAACTTCTTTGCTTTCCACAACCAAATCTACCATTAGGTACAGGGGACCAGCATGGGGAGTACTTTTGCTTCAAGCCTGGCCTGCATCTACATGGCCTCTTTTGAGAGCAAACACATTCTACAGGAGAGCAACCCATTTCAGAACAACATACTGATATGGCGTTGTTACATCGATGATGTCCTGGTTTTCTGGAGTGGTAACACTGACCAATGTGCATCTTTCTATGATTGGGATCAACACTCAACCAATTCTTAAAATTCACTAGCACATGGTCAACAAGCAAGACCCCCTTTCTTGGCCTGTCTATTTCTATTCGAGATGGGAAAATCTTTACCACCAATTTCAGAAAACCAACGGACAGGAACAGCCTTCTGTAATATGACAGCCACCTCCCGAAAGCACTTAGAGATAACCTTCTGGTGGGCCAATTTCTCTGCTTAGACAGGAACTCCAACACCTTAAACAAGTATGAAAGAAAGGCGACCACCTTAAGATCCAACTTAGAGCATCGTCACTACCCTCCCAAGGTCATCCATCACGCCTACAAAAGAGCCAAAAACAACCACAGAGAATGCTTGTTGGAGAGTAGGGAGAAAAGACACACAACATGCTTACATGTGTGACTACTTTCACCCCCTCTTCCAACAGAGTACAGAAGGCCATTAAAAAGCATTGGGGGAGCCTCCAGTCGGGCAACTTCACACCAGGACCTAGTCCCCTTTTCGCCTTTAAATGTACTCAGAATATAAGGGACTTTATGGTACATACCCGCCCATGCACTCAACTGGAAAAATAACCCACCCTATGGGCCTTACCGCCTGATGAAGGACACTACCCATGTGGATCATGCTCAGTTTGCCATCTCACCAACACGACCAATACTGGGGGTCATTTTGTGTAGTATTTGTTCATAGGCCTGAATGTGTTCTCTTTGTTCCACATGCCTCTGTGCTTTCTGTTGTTGTTTGGCCAAGTGTCTGGCAGCCATTTTGTGCATTCAGACGGTGTGCCTTTACCATAGGTTTGCATGTGTTCTTTGTTCCCCATGCCTCCTTGCTAAGTGTTGTTGTTTGACCATGTGGCACTAGTTGGCAGGCATTTTGTGTAACCAGCCAATGTTATTTTGTCATAGTCTTGCATTTGTTTTTTAGTTCTCATGCCTCATTGCTCAGTGTTGTTGTTTGACCATGTGGAACTGGCAGGCAGCCATTTTATGCATCCAGCCAGTGTGCTTTTGCTATAGGCTTGCATGTTTTCTTTGTTCCCCATGCCTCCTTGCTCAGTGTAGTTGTTCGACCATGAGGCACTGGCTGGCAGCCATTTTGTGCATCTATCCATTATGCTTTTGCCAGAGGCTTGCATGCATTCTTTCTTCCCCATGCGTCCTTGCTCAGTATGGTTGTTTGACCATGTGGCACTGACTGGAAACCATTTTGTGCATTCAGCCAGTGTGCTTTTGCTAGAGGCTTGCATGGAGGGATGTGATATTAGTTTAATAATATGCTTGAGGATCATTGTAGTATGTATATTAGGAATATGATTTTGATGAACAGTGCTTACCATATTACATCCTTTCTTTTTATTTGTGCACCTCTTTGCCTCATAAGAGGTTTCTTCTCATCCTCCCATACAAATATTGGCAATTATGAATCGTTTTTAAAATGACATATTTTATTTTATATTTTAAATTTTTTGTATTTACTTTTTAATTTTTAATTTTCTAAAATACATTTTTGTTCTAATTTTGTAATTAGTTTTTTAAATTGTTCTAATTTTTTTCTCCATTTTGCAATATTGTTTTTCCATTTTGCCTTGGTCAATCCATTGATCCACCTATCCATCCATCCCTCCATCCATCCATCCATCCATCAATCCATCCACCATAGGCTCACAGTCACGCAACAGTCTTTAGGGGCACATTAGGATGGCAGGCGGGTCGTAAAAAGGGACTGCCCGCCATAAGGGCGGGGGTCCCATGGGTGCCATTAGGATGCGCCCGCCACAGTGGCGGGTGCATCCTGCATTACTAACATTGTGGCGACGGTTCACTCAGCACCGCCCGCCACAATGCCTGGAAGGCATGTTGTGCACTTCCATGCACAACATGACAGGCACCGCGCAATACCTTCCATGTTGTGCATGGAACTGCAGGGGGTACCATGTGCACCCCCCACCACCCCCCAGAATCCCTGGGGGACTGCAATGCCCCCCCCCAAGCAGACTTTGCATGCCTATCCGAAAGGCATTTCAAAACCCACATTCTAATATGGCTGGCAGTGTCTTTCAGATACCGCCACCATATTGAACCCTTTTTCGCCTGGTCGACATGTCGACCGGGCGGTAAAGCGGCGGAAGATCTTTCCGTCCGCCGCAGACCCCCCAGCCATTGTAATATGGCGGGGGATCATTTCTGCATGGATGGCGGGCGGATCGCCC
>NW_028254247.1:0-35938 GCF_964263255.1 Lissotriton vulgaris | reverse complement strand
CAGACAAGGGCAGGGTGCATTGTAGGTAAATGGTAGGACATACCCTGATGTGTGTGGCATGTCCTTATAGTGAATTACAGCCATTTTCATTTTTTCACTATTGCAAGGCTACCTGCTGTCCCCATAGGCCAGAATGGGCAGTTTGATTATAACCTATCTGGAGTGGGCGAACCACTCGACCTCTGCGCACTGTTGCTTCTGGTGAATAGATCACACCAGAAAATTAACCTTAATCATACAAAATTTCATGCACTCTGCTAATCAGTTTTCAATGTAACTAACTCATAACATATAACTCTTAACCAATTTCATTCAAGATATGATTTTTAATCATCATTCCATTTGTTGATATCATGAAAATATGTTGAAAACAAATATTAACATTTCACAAATTCAACATAATCTTTCTTGGCAGTATACAGTTGACGTAACCCGATGCATTTCGAGTCCCTTAGGACTCTTCCTCAGGGGCCTGTGAATATAACCAGTTCTTATCAAAAGCTGATATTTGCAACATATATGATAACAAGTTCAATTTCGAAAAACAATAAGATGTGGAAAGGCAACAATTATTCATTTACATTAATCAGGATGCTTCAATGTGTGATGACATGACCGTGAACTTATAAGAACAGATACCACCACCACACCTCTGTAGTGGACTGTGAACCACCTAAAAAAATATACTCACAACAGAACCAAAGAAACACGACCTTCCTGTAACAAAGAATATGCCTATCTGTAAACAACTGTTTTAAAACGTGCAATAACTTTCAATGACGTGCTCCAAGGAGTCCCATCTCTTACCTCGGCTCTCTAATGTTGAAACAACCGCGCTTCCGTCTTGATCACAATTTCAGATATTTCAGCTTTGGCCTCTCTCCCGCACACGTTATGGGCGACCTCAGACACGGATGTGGGAGAGATGCGTATTCCACCGATACATATTACTGTTAAGGAGGGGGCCCCTCTACCACGAGTGCCACAGTATAAGATTTCGAGAGAAGGTGAAATTGCATTGACACATATTGTGCAGGACTTGATTTTTGCAGGGGTTGTGGAGGAGGTCCCTTATAATGTTTGCAACAGCCCTATTCTTCCGATCCTTAAGAGAGATACTGACGGCAAAATCTATCGCTTTATTATTGACTTGCGAGAGATCAACAAAATTGTCATTCCTCAATACCCGGTGGTGTCCGATATTACGACCCTGCTTACTTTGGTTCCACCAACGGCCACCACGTTTAGTGTAATTGATTTGAAGAATGCGTTCTTTTCTATCCCTGTTCATCCTGATAGCAGATACCTGTTTGGCTTTACGCTAAATAATAAATCGTATAGATTTTGTCGTGTTCCCCAGGGATATACTGAAAGTCCTAGCATCTATAGTCAGGCTTTGAAAAGACAGTTGGATTCCTTTAAATTGCAGTCTGGCGTTGCTCTTATCCAGTACGTGGATGACCTTCTGCTGGCTGCTGACTCTTATGCACAATGTGAACAGAGTACACTTGCGTTGCTTTCCTTTTTGGCACAGAATAATCATAAGGTTTCGAAGAAGAAGCTTCAATACTGTAGACCTCAGGTGACCTACCTCGGTCATCTGTTGTCTAAGGAGGGGCGTGCATTAACATCTGATCGAATTCAAGCAATTTTAGACACACCAGTCCCACGCACGCAGAGAGATGTACGTGCCTTCATAGGGTTGACATCCTTCTGTAGACAATGGATCATGGGTTTTTCACATATCATAAAACCTTTGCTAGCATTACTGTCCAAAGCTACACCAATGCCCCTTGAGTGGACAGATGAATGTCAGAAGGCTTTTGAACAGCTGAGGCAGGCCCTTTGTTCCGCACCCGTGTTAGGCACACCAGATTATACGAAACTTTTCACATTGTACGTGCACGAGAATGATGGGTGCGCGTTGTCAGTATTAGTGCAATTACACGGGGATAAGCAGAGACCATGCTGTTCTGGATCCTGTAGCACGAGGGTTGCCTGGGTGTTTTCGAGCGGTAGCAGCAACAGCAGTGGCCATACGACAGAGTGAGGGAATAGTGTTATCACACAAATTGTTGGTGTTAGTTCCTCACGCAGTAGATGCTCTGTTAAACCAAACAAAGACCCAATACCTCACGAGTGCACGGCTAACAGGATATGAGTTGACACTTTTGGCGCCACACATTACACTGAAAAGATGCGCTACTTTGAACCCTGCCACTTTATTGCCCTATCCGGCTGAGCAGGGTCAGGAAGAAAAACATCATGATTGTGTTTTCCTGACCGAGGAACAGACAAAGGGTCGTGTTGACTTACAGGATGTCCCACTTCCAGATGTGGATGGGGAACTGTGGGTTGATGGATCGTGTTTAAGGCTGCCAGATGGAACGACTTCCGCAGCCTATGCGATCACGACACTTAAGACAGTGGTAGAAACAGCTAGGATACCACAAAAGTCGGCTCAGGCAGCAGAACTGATAGCCTTAACAAGAGCCTGCGAACTGAGTGCTGGTTTATGTGTGAACATATACACGGACAGCCGGTACGCCTTTGGAGTGGCACATGACTTTGGGCTACTTTGGAGAGAACGGGGGTTCTTGACATCTCACGGAGAACACATTATGCACGGAGAACTAGTGCGTGATCTCCTAAATGCGCTGCTAGGCCCAAAGAAAGTAGCGATAGTAAAATGCAGTGCCCACAAAAAGATTACGGATAAAGTGGGTCAAGGAAATGCCTTTGCAGACAGCATAGCTAGACAAACGGCTATGTCCCGAACTAGCTCTCCCATGTATGTGGTACAATCGCAGGCTGAGCGATGGAGTGATGCTAGAGCAGAAATATTGGATATTCAAAAATCAGCTACTGAATCTGAACTTGCGGCATGGGCAGCAGATGGGGTACTAGATGACGAGGGTTGTTGGAGAAGCAAAGACATGGAAAAGTGGAAATAGCCTGCGGCTTACATGCAGGCGATGGTCCAGATGACACATGGACTGGCGCATGTCGGAGCTCTTGCAATCACTCGGCTCTTAACACGAGTTTGGGAACATCCTGAGATTGCTAATACTGCAAAGAGAGTAGTGCAGACCTGCCTGGTATGTCTACAACACAATCCTGGAAAGGGGACCCATACTCCGAAAGGAGGGTTCGTTCCACCTTCTGCACCATTTGAGGTACTCCAAATGGATTACATCCAACTTGAGCGCTGCAATAACCTGAAGTACGTCCTAGTGGTGGTATGTGCTTTTAGCAAATGGGTTGAGGCCTACCCCACGAAAGACAACACAGCTTTGACAACAGCTAAGGTGTTGCTTAAGGAATTCTTTCCTCGCTTTGGAGTTTGCAAATTTCTGTGGAGCGATAATGGGCCTCATTTTGTTGGAAAGATTGTGGAATATGTACTGAAGGGGTTAGGGATTCAGCAGAAGTTCCACGCTGTATTCCACCCTCAGTCAGCAGGTCTGGTTGAGCGGTACAATGCAACGTTGAAGCTTAAGCTGGCCAAAATTGTGGCGTCTACATCGTTGAAGTGGCCAGATGCTTTGCCGCTAGCACTTCTCTCTCTTAGATCAGTACCCCACTCACGAACTGGCCTTACGCCCTATGAGGTGGTGTTTGGGCGCCCTATGAATATCTGGGGGGTGCCCAAGCCGCGATTAATACATGATGTGCCTTGTGTTATGATGAGTGATTATTTGGCACGATTAACAAATGATTTGCTCTCTATTCACCAACAGGTTCGAGAAGCGCTCCCTGATAACTCTACTGGAGAGGGCCATGATCTCCGTCCTGGTGACCATGTGATGATTCGGTCGTTTGAGAGAGCAAGCAGTCTGGAGCCCAGGTGGAAGGGCCCCGAACAGGTCCTCCTTGCAACCCGCACCGCTGTACGAGTGACTAACAGGAAGCGGTGGGTGCATTCGACACATTGTCGCCGTGTCTCTCCGGACCTGGTGACTCCTGCTGTGCTGACCGATTACAAAGAGATCCTGGAGAAAGAAAAGAGCCCAGCTGTGACGTCGGCCGAAGTCGAGGGAGCCTTCCCGGACCACACTGTTGCCGGACGAGAACGCTCAACCTGCGTCCTCGATAGGAAGATTTTTGCCTTTTTGAACTGGTTGGTTACCGCTCCAGGTTTGTGAAACGGAAACCGGGAATTCCAAGGGGGGGGGATCAGTTCTGCCAGTGTAGCGACACCCGTCTTGGCCCGGAGAAGAAAACAACGGCTACCTCGGAGTTCAGCACCACATTTTTCTTTTTTAGGTATACACGTATGTGTATGAGACACTTTGTGACTAAATCGAATTATTGAGACTCAGCGAAGGTTTTCAGAACTATGGCATTATCAGCAGTGCGAGATAAGAGACTCGTGGGTGCCATTCTCTTTGTTCTGACTATCGTAGTTATTGCGGCAATAGCCTGGGTAGTCGAACTTGTGGTACCTGCACGTGAACATTTGCTGACGACTACCCCGGCTCCATCTGAACATTTCCATTTTACCCTGCCCTATCATGAAGAACGGCACCGACAGACTTATCTGAACAATAGTTTTATTCAGATCCTACATCACACACACAATATGACAAACACTTCAAATTGCTGGGTGTGTGGGATGTTGCCTGGGCATCAGAAGAAAGGGGGTACTCCACTCATCCCTCTACCGTTTTCGCATAATGGGTCTTGTAATGCATTTTATACTCTCCTCTTTACTTTGAGATGGCCCACAAAAGAGGGAGTGCTTTTTCGTTTGAATAAATTGTGCCATCATGATCGGGACGGGTATCCACAAGCTGAGGGTACTCGATTTGAATATGAGGAGTACCGCCCTGACAATGAGTCTGCTTCACGAATGTATAGCAACCAGCGAAATGTCAATGTATCGAATGCACATGTTATCAACGTTATCGCTACCAAAGCAGACCTATGTATATGTAATAAAGGTGTAATTTCTGTTGGGAGAAGTGAATGTAACACTACACTTACGTTTGATAGTCCTACTGGTATATCGTTTGTCACTTCCCGAAATACTTACTTTATCTGTGGAACGAAAGGCTATCATCAGCTTCCTTTGGGATGGTCAGGCACTTGCTCAGGTCTTTTGTATTGCCGCCTGTATTCATTGCCCCACCCATGTATCACAACAATTACGTCCTCTATCACGACTTTGTCTTGAATCGTGATAAACGCTCCCTTGTCTTGGACGATGTTGACCAAACGGACACTACCTTGCAACAATATGTGGACTTCAATTTGGGTTTGTTCTCTTTCGTCGGGGCAGCTTTGAACAGTCGAAAGATCCGACGACTAACTCGTGTTGTTGAGGCTGTGGCTAATGATACCGCAATTGCACTTGGAAATATCACTGAAGAAGTACAGATTTCTAGAATTGTTGCGCTTCAGAATCGGATGGTCTTGGATGTAGTGTTAGCTGATCGTGGGGGGGCATGTAGAATCATCAGAAGTAGCTGTTGCGTTTACATACCTGATAATTCACCTTCTGTATATGATGCCATCACTAAACTACATAAGATAGCGGCTGAAATACATCCAGATAATGGTACTTGGACTCTGTCAGGATGGTTCTGGTCAATACTCACTACCTGGGGATGGAAACTGTTAACGATTCTATGTATTATTGTGGGAATTCTGTTTTCTATTTGTTTATGTATCCAGTGTGGCCCAGTTTTTTGTTCTATGTGCCTGTCAGTTTTTGTACCCTCGAGACGAGCTCTTGCCCATGATAAAATGATGCTTCATAAAGAAGTAACACAAATAATGCTAATTGATATAGAAGATGAACACCCTGACTATGTCCACTATGAGGTAGCTTCAGCTAAACGCTAAAAGGGTCGTCTGTCGTATTTTGACGATGGCTGGGTTAGCGCTTAGCTTTGCTACACGATTCCCGCTTAAATTAGCGATACATAGAAACGCCATTTTGTGTGTGTTGGCGGCCATCTTAGATCATGAACGGCCTCGTGGCCGGCGTGCCCTTTAGTCCGTTGTTCGTCCCACTGACCACTTCAGTCTGCCCAGCAACAGGCTATTTTTAGTACTGGTCAAGTCACACATGCGCAGTTCACACTGACCAGTCGTTCCTCAGGAATGTGCCGCAAACTGACCAGTGGGTTTGAAACCCTCCAATGAGCTGGCAGTATTCCGTAATATGCCCTTATATGTACATAATGTTCTGTAACTTTGTGCCGCGTGTACGTTTTATTACCTGTAGAATCATATAAAAGAAGGGGCACACCGATGTTCGGTGTGATACCTCTTGCATTACCGAAGGGTGCTGTATGAGTGTACCACCACCCCATGGGGTCTTAATAAACTTGTTCTTTGACTTTTACAGTTTCCGTGCCAACAGTTCTTGAATGTAAGTGGGTTATCTTCGGAGCATGTAGGCCTTGGGAACCCTAATTACTTCAAGTGCCGCCTACATTTATGACATTGCAGTGTTCAGCACCCGTTGGGAAGAACATTTGCGCCACCTCTGGGAAGTGTTGATGGCGCTGTGAAGAGCAGACCTCACGAACAAGGTGAGTAAGTGCCAGATCGGGCAGGATTCTGTGGTGTACTTGGGACACTAGGTAGGGAGCGGCCTGGTGGTGCCCCAACAGCCCAAGATTGACACCATCCTGGCTTGGGAACCCCCCAGGACCTAGACAGAAGGGAGAGCCGTTTTAGGACTCACTGGGCATTACAGGTAACCTCCTACTAATGAAGGCTACAGGTTGATCTAGGCCCTCCTCATTCATCTGTGACAGAACAGCCCGCACCATGCTCTGAAGTGTCTGTTTGAACAATAAACTCTTTTGAGAAGTTGAGTGCCAGGAGCACAGGCGCCGTGCACATGGCAGTCTTCAGAGCATCAAAAGCTTTCTGACAGGTGTCAGTCCAGTTCAGTTTCTTGGGCTGCTTCCTGGAAGTCAGCTTTGTCAAGGGGTATGGCAGCATTGTTGCACCCTTGACTGAGCTGACTTTCTTCATTAGCAGGAGGTTACTTGCACAGGCGCAGAGGTGGAGCGCAATTGAACATGAGGCATTTACTGAGGTCTGGGCACTGAAGAAGCTGAGACCATACTTGTTTGGGACTCACTTCTGGGTTCAGACAGACCGCAGGCCCCTCAGATGGTTGATGCAGATCAGGGGTGAGAATCAAAAGCTGTTGAGGTGGTCCATTTCCCTACAGGGGATGGACTTCACGTTGGAACACAGCCCTGGTACAGAACACGCCAATGCTGATGATCTGCCAGATTTTTCCTCCTTAGTGATGAGAACTCCCAGGAGGTAGGGTAGTTCTCCCCCCATTTCTGCTGGAGGGAGACGTGTTAGACCTGGCACCATTGGCGTGGGTCTCCCTTCCATTTTCTGCTGTTGCCTCTGCTTTGGGCACTGTGCCTCTGCTATTCAGTGCCACAGTGCAAGTGCTCCCTATGGTAAATTGATGTAAGGATTAGTGACTCCATGATTGGCTTAGTTTTTTTACTTGTGTGACCCTAGTACAGTACACTGCGTGTGCCTAGGCCTTGTAAATCAAATGCTGCTGGTGGCCTTGCAGCACTGATTATGCCTATGCCACCCACCGGAGCAGCTTGTAAAGTGTGTCTCAGGCCTGGGGCAGGGTGCATTGTAGGTAAAAGGTAGGATATGCCCTGATGTGTGTGCATTGTCCTGTAAGTGAATTACAGCCATTTTCGTTTTTCACTTTTGTAAGGCTGCCTGTCCCCATAGGCCAGAATGGGCAGTTTGATTATAACACCTTATAATCCTAACTGACCCAGGGAACATGGTAGAAAAATGAATTTAGTATGCCTGAACTCAGATTGATAAAATACATCTTTTAGTGAAGTTGTTTTTTAAAATTCTGTGTTTGAAAATACCACTTTTATAAAGTAGATATTTTCTTGCCTAACTATCCACGCCTGCCTCTGCTAGGTTGTTTATTCCTTGGCTTGTTTTTGAGTGACAGGGGCTGGGGGGCTCCAGTAGGCAGGGTGAGTGAGCACAGGACTGAATAGACATATCTGCATGTAGAGTGGTGGGAGGAGTTGCACCTGGGCCTGAATAGGGCTGTGCCCGCCTTCCACAATGCTGGCTCCACCTCCTGGGGTGTGTCTGATGACCCTGACCCACACTATCAAAGGAAAGAAGGATTCCTGTAAACAAAGTGCTCCAGGACTTCACAGAACTGGTTTGGACTGGGTACAGACACTCTCTGTCTTCAGAGACAAATGATTTTGGTGTATAAAAGGGGGACCCAGACCCCAGAATTTTAGATCATTTCTGTGAATCAAGACAAACCTTTGCTGAGGAGAAGAACCAGGAAGCTGAAGGAGGGGACTACCCATGTGCTGTGTGTTTGGGGGTTGGCCTGCAGTGGTTGCTTCATTGCCAAAGAAAGGAGAAGAGGACTGAGTGTGCTTTTCATCAAAGTGAAGAAGAATCTCCAAGGGCTTGAACTTGAGCTTGCGTCCTGCCTGAAGTCTCAGGGATACAAGACTTCACCAACCAGCTCCCCCCTGAATTCTCTTGCTGGGAATTGAAGTGACTGTTGTTGTGCTTGGCCTTCTGAGAGACTGCGTGTCACTGGGAGCTGGAAGTGCGCCTCAACACTAGAAGCGTGTCGCCGCCACAGCAGTTGCCGTCTCATTGCCAAGGAAGTGTGCTGCCACTGTCGCCATCTCATCACTAAAGCGCGTCGCATCACCGGAGAAGCGTGCCGCGGAGGTCAACGGAGAAGCGTGCTGCATGGCCTGTCACAGCGCCAAAGATCATCGAGTCGCCGCACGGCCGTCGGGCGTGCACGCATCACATCAATGTTGTTGCATCGTAACCAAGACGCCATTTTGTCGCATTGCACCAGAGAAGAGAATCGCATTGAGGTTCCATCCTGTCGCATCATACCGGAGAGCAGTAAGAAACCGACGCATTACCTCCCCATACTGTAAGGAAGCGAGCATCAACTCCCCTGCACAGTAGTAGGGAACCAACGCATCCACTCTCCTGAGTGTAAGGAACCGACGCATCACCTTCCCTGCAACCCTTTTGTTTGTTCTGCGTTACACATCCAAGGTACATTGAGGGTAAAGTGTTACATTTGCAACTTGAGAGAACTGAGCTATTTCCTACCATTTTAAAGTCTATTTTTGAGGACAGTATTGTGGATTTTTGGCATTTGGTCTCGTGTTAAGTCTATATGAAAATACTTATTTTTATGATACAACCTGTGTGGTGTCCATCTATACTGTTGTCACTGTATTACTGTATGTGTTCACAAATAATTTACACACTGCCTCTGAGATAAGCCTGCCTGCTCGTGCCAAGCTACCAAGGGGGTGAGCAGGGGTCATTTTAGGAGTGTAGCCTCTTACCCTGACTAGATGCAAGGGTCCCTATCTGGTCAAAAGTACCTACCTCTGCCAACTAGAGACCCTCAAATCTAACAGCGCCATATTTCCCAAGAATCAAGATGAACCCACCTTGTGCACACAGGTCGGACAAAGTTATTCTCCACTGCCGACTCTTCGGACCAAGCGGTCAGATCCAAGGGTTTCGCCTTTCAGGACTCCAGCCCGGATAGCCACTAGATGAGGCGCCGCCAGATCAGACAGGCGGGGCAGCTGTGAGAACTAAGCTCGTCGTGTGGGGATCCCCGATCCGTCCGTCCGACCTGGCGAAAGCCCATCCTCCACACCCGATTACGGGTGAGGATGGGACACCTAATGGAGTCCCTGTTTGAGCACCCAATGAAGGAAATTACCCGAATACAAACTAAGTGGTACTAAAGACAGCGGTCCTAGAACCTGATTTATAGTGAATAATGAATAATTAAACCTAGTCAAAAACAAGATATATCCTGAGCTAATAGCAATAATCAATAAGGTCCTTGAATAAATCACAGTCAAGATGGTCCTCGTATCTTCGTTTATTAAGATGTGTTTCTTCTTATCAAATCTAGCCGCCAACACGTGTTTCGTCTTTAGTGGCATAAGCCACAGACTTCTTCAGGGCTGGAACGTCATAATATATGTTATCAGAAGTAATCAAAAACACAAAATTAAACTACAAAAAACATCTCGTCAGCTAGGTACACTTATTACATCATAGTAAAGTGAACACAAATAATGACTGAGGAACCTCATACGGAGGGTCAACACCTAAGATCAAACAGGCCAGAGCCAAACAATAAAAGCCACAGAGGAGACACCAACTACTGTTAAATGTTAGTTGGGAAGTCGTTAATAAATTGTGTATAATTAAAGCTCCAAAGTATGAAAAAACCAAATTGTCCATCACCAATCACCGCAAAATATAGTGCTCCAATGAAATTAAAGTGAAGCTAAAAAATTCCTAGCATAAGTTGTCGCTTGTTCCATAATTCGATACGTGATGTATTCAAGTATGTATAAAAGAGAAAGGAAAAGAAAACTAATGACAAGGACAAACACTCACCTATTGCTAGAATAGTGTTTCTTTGTTGAAACAGAGATCCTTTAAAAAAATATAGAATATCAGAAACATGTCAACCCCCCAATGTCAATGACATGCATCAATATGTAAATTAAAAGACAGTTTCATCGTATACGTTTAAAACGAAACAGTGGTGAGCAATAATAGATCCAACTGCTGTGTTCGGCACAATTTAAGAGAAAAATACAGTTACGATAAACAGAACATATCTGAATACGTGAATATCAGGTTCACGTTTCACCTCAGATACCGATGATGTGCATCAGTCTCAGAGTTGAGAAGACAATTTTATCGTATGTGTCTAAACTGAAACGATAGTTAGTAATAATAAAAACCACACACCGTATTTGGCAAGGTTTAATAAAATGCAGTTATGTTAAGAGATAAATATCTATTTACATCAATCCATACCAAAATGTACCCAAAATTAAGTGATTGCCATCAAATATTCTCAGGCAAAGAAAGACTCACCTCGGACGTAGTGTAATCCGAAACGAGTATCCAAACACGGCGTCGGCGCCATGTTGGAATTCTAATATATAGCGTTGTATACCAATTAACATAAAAATAGGACTAAGTAACTATACCTCATCGAAGATCCAATGTAATACACGGCGTGAAATCTACGCCATCTTAGAATAGGAAAATGTTAAACAATAAAATCGAAAATTAACAGTTTCTCCTATACGTACCATGTCGAATATACCCATATCTTTAAACGCCAAAATTATACACAATATTGTCAGCGGTACACTATAAGAAGAAATAACTCAAAAGGTACAGCAAAATGTAAACTAGTTGCCCATATGTGGGACACACGATCGTATATGTCGGCGAGTCAAAGAGCAAAAAATATACGTATCTGAAAAGTATCAATTTAAAGGACATGCATGTGAATCGAAATTGTTGAAATGATCAGAAAGAATGATCGTGAACAGAGGGGGAAAGAACGTTCAAAACTAAAATGTGCATATTAAGCTCATTAGGTCTAAATAGGTGAGTTAGTAGATAACATCCACTAGTGAGCCCGCTTCGGAAAAACTAATATAATTCTATGAGTGAGTTCTTAATTGAGTTAAAAGATAAAGTTAAACAGCAAGTATAAAAGTGCAGTGTTAGTATGCCCAAGATTTAGTAGATCATTCCCATACAAGCTTGATGAGAAAAGTTCAATAACATTACTATATTAACTAACAAATTTATCAATGGTAGTGTTACATCATAAATGTTAACAGACATATTGTAAATGTAATAATTTCAAACAACGTTCATAATCTGACAAAATCAGACCTCAATAGCATTAATATCTCATCATTGATTTGTCAATAAGATCACCAAAAACTCACACAAATATCTGTTCAATATAAACAGCCAGCAAATCAGTATGTGATCGGTATAGGGACAAAGAACCTATATAGGCAAAGATTAACAAAGATAGTTATTGAAAAAAAGGGAGGTTATGGGCATTCTATCCAGTATTGAGGATCACATGAATAGCATAACACACTGTCAAAACGCTTGTCGCTCATTAATAATTTTTCATAAACAGACAATAAAAGTACGAGCAAACTATATTTTCAACATATAGTGGTTTAAAAACCACCGTACGTATATAGTCAAAACCATTACAAAGATTCTCAAATAAATCATGCAACACTGATTTTTATGTATCAATGGTGATCATAGTCATGAGTTAGATAGTACATAAGACCGAAACACGCATTTTAATTGCAGATAAAAAATTGTAGTTCGTCATCATAGTTCAGGGCCCTTTCTACCGCATGTACTTGCATGCTCCATCGTGCTTCTTTCTGTCTTAATCTTAATTTGCGGTTTCCACCCGTAACATCTGGGGGCATAGTTTCAATACCATGAAATGATAATGACAAGTGTGCTGTTTGGGAACTACATTCAAGTGCATGCACTACTATTGGATATCTCGTATCTCTATTCTTCAGAGCCCTGAAGTGTTCAGCAATGCGATCTTTAAGCTTCCTGATCGTGCTTCCTATATACACTTTGTTGCATTTACAGAGCACTGCACATACAACAAAAGTAGTATTACAATCAATGTGTGTCTTAATGTGAAATGTCTTGGAACCATTATAACTAAAATTCTTTATTCCATGTAGTGACAGTCTACCATGCTACAATTCCAAATCGATCCTTTGTTAAGTAAATGTAGCCACGTAGGAGTATGCTCTTTTGATCTACGATAGCTGGGACTAACCATGTTTTTAATTGTCATACCTCTACGATAAGTAATCGAGGGGTGAGAATCTACATATTGTCGTAGAGTGGGGTCAGAGCTTATCATAAACCAATATCTTTTAAGAATCTGGTATATCTTTGCTGACCATGGATGATAGCCTGTGATCAATCTAATTAGGTTTTTGCGGTCTTGAGTGCTAGTCTTCTTAGACTGAACCGTGTCTTTTCTAGCTAGTTTTAGTACTCTCGTTTTTGCTTTGGTCACCACTTCATGCCCATATCCTCTTGGTAGAAATATATTCTCAATGTATGTTACACAGTGTTCGAAATCTGCTTCCTCACTGCAGTTACGGCGTGCCTTGTAGAGCTCACCAAAGGGGATTGCATTAACCTGTGACCTAGGGTGAGAACTGCTACAGTGTAGAACAGAGTTGCACGATATCTTCTTTCTAAATAGTTTACTGCAGAGTTTCCTATTGTTGACAAACAATATCAGATCTAAGAACGTAATACTATTGTGACTATAATTGATTGTAAAAGACATGTTGTAGATATTATTATTCATATGTGCAAAGACATCTAGCAATGCAGTAAGTATGGGCGAAATTTGCGAATTCGCGGTCTGCGTATTCGCGCGAAATGGCAAAAAAATCAACGAGTTCGCGAATTTGCCCGCGAACTCGCGGATTTATTTGCCATTTGCACAAATATGTGACCACCTTCGCCTGTAACTTTGCTAGCGCGCCAAAAAGCGCCGAGGTCCCTTGAGTGAGCTGGCCATTATAGTGGGGACGGGCGGGAAGACGTTTCATACTGCTAGTGTGTGGTGGATGGGGCCAAACGGGCAGGGCTTCTAGGCAAATTCACATGCATCTTGTTGATAAAGGGTCAGAGACCGAGCAGAGCAGCAGATGAGGAGAAAGCAGCCTCCTGGTCACAGAAGCTTCACTGGGATGGCACTCGGGAAACTCATGGATGCAAAAATACGTTTGGCACAGGACCTCAGAATCCTTCAGATGTCCAAGATAGCTCTGCTGCGCGTGTTGGTACATAGCCATTCTGATCCTGCTCAGTGGGTTCAGGCGCATGCAGCTGCTGCTGCTGGACAATGTCCCATCTCATACTAAACTGCCCTGTACAGGAATGTGCTGGCACTGGGCAGTAGGGTGCAGTGGCATGCGGGTGCTGCACGCCTGATACATGCGCATACCGGTGCCAGGGGGGACACGTGTTTATTGGTGCTGTGTAGCAAGTTATGACTTTACATTTTGACTGCACCAGACGGTGGTACCACCTACACGGATCAGGAGCATCCAGGCACCAGACTTCATGGTGCAAGAGCATAATGGTGCTGTGTGGTACAGGTATATATGTACTGGGGGTAGGGGGGCACTTAGCACAATGTGTGCTCACACCCAGAGGGTTCCCAGGCAATTGAGAACAAATGATTTTCACACTGAGAGGTGCTCCGGGGCAGTTCAGCAGCACGGGGGCTCACACCCACTGGGCCCCGGGGCAGTTCAGTACCGCATGGGCTCACAACCCCATGGCAGCTCAGCAGCGCGGGGGCTCACACCCACAGGGCTCCCGGGCAGATTAGCAGCGCCACCCTCTGGTTCATCACTGCCACCCTCTGGTTCATCACTGCCACCCTCTGGTTCACCACTGCCACCCTCTGGTTCATCACTGTCACCCTCTGGTTCATCACTGTCACCCTCTGGTTCATCACTGTCACCCTCTGGTTCATCACTGTCACCCTCTGGTTCATCACTGCCACCCTCTGGTTCATCACTGTCACCCTCTGGTTCACCACTGCTTCGCCACTGCCACCCTCTGGTTCATCACTGTCACCCTCTGGTTCATCACTGTCACCCTCTGGTTCATCACTGCCACCCTCTGGTTCATCACTGTCACCCTCTGGTTCACCACTACTTCACCACTGCCACCCTCTGGTTCATCACTGTCACCCTCTGGTTCATCACTGCCACCATCTGGTTCAGCACAGCACCCTCTGGTTCACCACTGCTTCACCACTGCCACCCTCTGGTTCATCACTGCCACCCTCTGGTTCATCACTGCCACCCTCTGGTTCATCACAGCACCCTCTGGTTCACCACTGCCATCCTCTGGTTCATCACTGCCACCCTCTGGTTCATCACTGTCACCCTCTGTTCACCACTGCTTCACCACTGCCACCCTCTGGTTCATCACTGTCACCCTCTGGTTCATCACTGCCACCCTCTGGTTCATCACTGCCACCCTCTGGTTCATCACTGTCACCCTATGGTTCATCACTGCCACCCTCTGGTTCATCACAGCACCCTCTGGTTCACCACTGTTTCACCACTGCCACCCTCTGGTTCATCACTTTCACCCTCTGGTTTATCACTGCCACCCTCTGGTTCAGCACAGCGCCCTCTGGTTCACCACTGCTTCACCACTGCCACCCTCTGGTTCATCACTGTCACCCTCTGGTTCATCACTGCCACCCTCTGGCTCACCACTGCACCCTCTAGTTCACCACTGCCATCCTCTGGTGCATCACTGCCACCCTCTGGTTCATCACTGTCACCCTCTGGTTCACCACTGCTTCACCACTGCCACCCTCTGGTTCATCACTGCCACCCTCTGGTTCATCACTGCCACCCTCTGGTTCATCACTGCACCCTCTGGTTCATCACTGCCACCCTCTGGTTCATCACAGCACCCTCTGGTTCACCACTGCCACCCTCTGGTTCACCACTGCCACCCTCTGGTTCATCACTGCCACCCTCTGGTTCATCACTGCGACCCTCTGGTTCACCACTGCCACCCTCTGGTTCATCACTGCCACCTTCTGGTTCATCACTGCCACCTTCTGGTTCATCACTGCTACCCTCTGGTTCACCACTGCCACTCTCTGGTTCACCACGGTCACCCCCTGGTTCACCACTGCCACCCTCTGGTTCATCACTGCCACCCTCTGGTTCACCACTGCCACCCTCTTGTTCACCTCTGCCACCCTCTTGTTCACCTCTGCCACCCCCTGGTTCACCACTGTCACCCCCTGGTTCACCACTGCCACCCCCTGGTTCACCACTGCCACCCCCTGGTTCATCACTGCCACCCTCTGGTTCATCACTGCCACCCTCTGGTTCATCACTGCCACCCTCTGGTTCATCACTGCCACCTTCTGGTTCATCACAGCACCCTCTGGTTCACCACTACCACCCTCTGGTTCATCACTGCCACCCTCTGGTTCACCACTGCCACCCTCTGGTTCACCACTGCCACCCTCTGGTTCATCCCTGCCACCCTCTGGTTCATCCCTGCCACCCTCTGGTTCATCACTGCCACCCTCTGGTCCATCACTGCCACCCTCTGGTTCACCACTGCCACCCTCTGGTTCACCACTGCCACCCTCTGGTTCACCACTGCCACCATCTGGTTCACCACTGCACCTTCTGGTTCACCACTGTAGATTATGGGGAGAAAGCACACCTGCCCAGCCAGCCTCAACCGAGACAAATTAATTTAGGGCTGGTTAATGTGTTACTGATTTTGGGCTTCAAGTCCTGCAACTGCTTCCTTATCTGTAAGTGCTTCCTGTGTCAGTTTAATGTTTGTGACAGGAGCCATATTTGTAACTTTTCCTTGAACCTGCTTCGAGGGTCAGAGCAGGGTCAGCGAATAGTTGCAACAACTCTGGAGGCCCTCAGGAAGCACTTACAGGGTTACAGCAGGTGCCCAAGTTAAATTTAATTTCTTAGTAACCATTTTGTAAATGGTTACAAAGAAATTAGCTTCAATTTGGGCACCTGCTGTAACCCTGTAAGTGCTTCCTGGAAAAAATGTGTCCCGCCTGGAATTCGCGGTTTTTTCCACAAATTCCGCGAGCGGAACAAATTTTCAGCCCATACTTACAATGCAGTTTCACCACCAGTCCAAATGAATAATAGGTCATCTATGTACCTTCCATAATAATTGATAAAAGGGTGCCAGTGGGACCCACCAGGGCCCCAGATGTGCACCGCCTCCATCCACCCCATAAAAAGGCAGGCAAAGGACGGCGCGAATCTGGAACCCATGGCGGTCCAACATGTCTGTACCATTGACCATTAAACAAAAACACATTGTGTTCCAATATAAGCCTCGATATTGTGAGTATCATCTCTGTATGTTCAAGTAATTCAAGTGGTCTTCTATAAAGAAAATACTTCAAAGCATTCAAACCATGTTCGTGACTGATGTTTGTATAAAGTAATGTCACGTCCATAGTATTGAGCATCATATCCGGTTCCCAGACAAAGTCACTTAAAATATTGAGAACATGTTTAGTGTCCCTGATATTGGACGGTAAGTTTCAAACGTATGGTTGTAAGAAAATATCTACAAACTCTGTAAATCTTTCAGTCGGGCCCCCTATACCCGATACTATGGGCCTACCAGGGAGTGAGAGGGCATCTTAATGAACCTTTAGTAAAGTGTAAAGGCAGGGAAAACGAGGACGTTGTACGGTCAGATATTTAAATTCATCATCACTGATGATGGTCTCATGGAGCCATTGTTTGAGGTAACCATTGATTATAGAGATAATCGCAAAAATTTGATTATGTGGTAATTTAGTATACCAGTCTTTATTGTCTAGTTGATTCAGGATTTCATTTTCATATTTAGTTTTATCCATCAAGACGACATTACCTCCCTTGTCCGCCTCCTTCACGACAAGGGAGGGGTCGTCTGCAAGGTCTGGTTTGGTATAGATTTTTCTTTACCTTTGATTGATGGTGGATGGCCATCACCTTATCCTTGGAGCTATCCCTACTGTAACCCTGGACTTTGTCACAACTCAGCGCAATTTTCACTCAGCCATCCTTTCTATATTGTACAATCAATAAACCTAATTGGTATAATTTATTAGTACAAAACTGAGTTGTAGAAATTATAATTAGAAAAGCTCACGGGTCTGAGTTCAGTATTTAAACATCAAATGAACAATGCAACAAACCAACATCTTACTCAACCAGCCATTTATTCAACTTAAATTCTAGTGAAGGATCAATTGAATAAATAGTATCCTAACAAAAAGGAGGTTGCTCCAAAGGGGAACATGCAAAAGTAAAAGGTGCTCAGTGTAGGTCAGTGAAAAGGGGGGAAATTCGGTGTCATTGAAAGTAAAAGAACTTAATGTGATTTAAATACAGTAGGTACAGTTGTAAATCACCGTCCTAACGGCCTAGCAACATTTATAATACACATCATCTATTGAAATGGTTTAAACAGATACAGAATTAAATTCCTTTTCGCACGGTAAGGGACACAAAAGGGTGAGTCTAGGCCTATCCAGGGGCGTCGATGTTTCGACCCGACTTAGGGCTCAAGGTTGAGTGAAACCTTGGCCGTGCGGGTCTTCATCAGGACTGGGGCGAGAAGTGAAAGGGCAACCTGATAGACTGGAGGCTTAGTCACTGATGAGGTAGAGAAGGGGCGATTTTAGGTCCGGTTTGTTGCATAAAACCATAATACAACAGAATGTGAATGATGCAAAGCTTACCCTTCGCGAATTGTGTGTAGGGGAGCCTGATAAGGGCGTGTGTCTTGGCCACACCCGGGGTATCGTGGTAAAGGTTCGCTCTGCCGGTGTGTACACTTGGGCACTGGGGAAGGAGAAATTAAAACATGAAACCCCTTCTCATGTAAGGCAAAAAATGAATAAAAGGCCCCTGTTATTATTTGAAGGTGGGGGAACATACCTCTGTACAGGGGCGCAACACCCATTGGACTCACCGGGCTTCAGCCCCCCCCCCCCCCCCCCCCCCATCGTGTGTGGCAGCTCGGGCCGAGACAGATCCCGGGCACACACAGAGCCGCACCCGAACGTTTAACAGGTCTTTAAAAGACCATTTGAATGTTAATTAGGCCTTGCTGTTGTTTCACCCCTTCTAAGAGCCCCTGCAGCCCCACTCTGCCTACTGATTAAAGGGTCAGCCCCCCCCCCGAAATTTTTTCTTAGCCCCCCCCCCCTCCCCTTCCCCCCGAAATTTGGCTCTAGTTGCGCCTCTGCCTCTGTATAGGTCATTAAACAGAGTAGAAAGAAACCGTCGTGTCCGTTCTTGAAAGAATCAAGGTGCATCAATCGGTACTCTGGAATATAAAGGGAGAGGTGCGGGAGTCACTCTCTGTGTGTAAATAAAAAGCGGTTGACAAGGTAAACGGACCGCATCCCGAGAGTGCACGATTTCAAATTACCTGTAGCAGTAATTGTCTGCATCCGCCTCTGGCCTCACTGTCAGCGTTCAGTGCGGGCGGGCCAGAATGTCAATAACTTAAGGACCGGAGCCGCGTCAACGTGCGCGGACATGCCAACCGGCGCTTGAAGGCCAGAGTAGAAAGACTCCCGGGCATAGGGTCGTGGAACGGGGATGGTTAAATTAGAAGAGGGATTGTACTGTGGGCTACCGTAAATGTACTACGGGCGACAATGTCATCAAGATTACATCAAAATTACATCAAAAATACAATAAACATTTTGTACAGTGAATGATTAAAAAAGGGAAGAAAAGGACAATGTCCTCTGATAACAGGGCACGTGCCCAATATATTCAGTGAATGGTGGAAAACGAATTGGACAGTGGGCTACATATTGGATAGGCAGCAATCACAGTAATTATGTTAATATCGTCCAATTACCATAGACTGGTGTGCAATTTATACAGTGAATATAAAATAAAGTAAACCGTATATACAGTGAATTACTAATACATTCAAGGGCAATACATACAGAGGACGATATATACCATATTATGAACCCAATGGAACCCTGTTGTACAGTGCTAGCGGGTACCAAGTTGTATAAACAGCAAGATCATATGTGACCTTCATAAGATACCAGGTTTAATTCAAGATGGAATGTGGTACTAACCCTGCATCCAGGAGGTCGAAAATTACACTAGAGCCCTAGTGTAGAGGCCTATATGAATGCCTGTGCTGATTAAGGGTTCTGAGGTGGGATTAACTGTAAATCAAAACAGATACCTGTCTACTGATTTATTCAGATTCGTTCAAGCCACGTCTGATAGTAACCAAAGAGTGTATCCACCTACATTCCCGTTTACTAAGTACACTGGAAAAATCACCGCCCCTGGGGTTGGGTCTGACTTTCTCTATCAACCACCATCTGAGGCTGTCCGTTGTGTGCTCGAAAGAAGTGAAATGGTCAGCCAAGGGAGCGCCCTGTACTTTACACCTAATGCGGCTGCAGAGCTGGAGTATGCAGCATTTTATTTTTTGTATAGTTTGACCTACATTCATAAAACCACAGGGGCAAATGATGGCATATATTACTCCAGCAGAGTTGCAGTTACCATGATCCTGGAGTTCATATGTTCGACCATTGTGGGTAAAATCTGTCATTTCAGTGGTCATGGGGCAGGCTTTGCAAAGGCCACATTTATGGTGACCCTTGACCGATGGAAGTCCCCAAAGTGTGATTTGCCCCAGGGAACAGGGTGGGGGTAGTAATGATTTGACCACATAGTCCCTGATATTTTTGCCTTTCCTAAAAGCATGAAGCGGAGGAGGCATATTCCTAGTTCATCTTTGACCAGGTGCCAATGTTTGTTAATTGTTTTTTTGATCGCATTACTCTTAGTGTTGTACTGTATGGGGTCAGCCTGTCCACTAAAGGCTTCACCTGGAGGGTGGAGCTGCAAAAGGTGCTGAGGGCCTGGGCAGGGGCCCGTAATACATGGGCCGGGACCCCAGAAGAGGAGGAGCAAGAGATTGAGGTCAACGAGGAGCTGATCCTAGATGCTGAGCTGGATCTGGGACTGTCGGTGGAGGGGGCCAACGACGTGCTGGAAGCAGTGGTGGTAACTAGAGCAGGGAGCAGTGTCTCATCAAAGAACCTTTCCCCAGAGGAGCTGACCGATATGTACGAGGAGAGAAAGCTCAAGCTGGAGCTTGCCAAGTTAGAGCAGGAACAAAAACTTGCCAAACTGAAATTGGAGAAGGAACAAGCTAGAGAGGAAAGGAGGTTGGCTCTTGTGGAAAGGCAGATGTCCCAGGAGCGGAGCCTCCGTGAAGAAATGACCCGAATAGGGTCAGCCGGGTCACGCTGTGACCACCTCTTTGCATTTCCAATAATGAAGAGTCGGTCAGACAGAATACAAACCGAAGCATTTATTAATCATACGCTGCAGCTGAGCGCGGTCTGACCAGTCTCCTGAGCGGACTGCCGAGGGACTGACCCCCTTCTACACGGTAACACAAATTATACATTTCCAACACCTCCAAGGGCCCGCCCAAACTGGAATTTTCCAGCTCAGGCCATGGTGAACAAAGAGACATCGAAGGATGAACCATGGTACAGGACTGGGTACATGCTATCTCAACCCCAAGGCCACTCTATCGGTGCCTACCATTCTAAGATGCGAGGAACAAGTCTATCTAACAGAAAAGGTATGCAACAATAGATAGTTCATTCATTAGTGCAGCAAAGCTTCAACCTTGAGAAGTACAAGCTGGAGGCACAGTGGCAGCTTTTCCACTGAGGCAGGCATCATGAGACAGAAGCTCGATCTCGGTTACAGAACAAGATGGCGTAAATAAAAATGCCGCCATGAATGCTAATTTAACACGGAACAGAGTTTGAGCATAGCAAAAGGGGCATTTTAGTTCTATGCATTATGGAAAGAACATTTCAAATCTAACATCCGAGAGCTGGACGTAACAGCAATACAGGTGGAGTCCTGTAGTAACGGTGCCAGCATACCTGCAGTGTACACTAATGAATCCAAAAACCACATAGCCAAAGACTTGGTGCCCATTTGTGTGCTGGAGGATGACATAGACAAATCAAATGGGTTGCAGCCTATGAAGTGGCACTAAGAGTGCACAAGGTGCCAGAGGAGTCCTGGTGGGGGTTGGTTCTGGAGATACATGCCCACAGTGAGGAGGAACACTAGAGGTGGGGTACCAGACACACAAGTTTGGACTGACACCTGAGAAATACAGACAGCGATTGAGGGCCAGCCACAAGATCTCATCACAGAACTGGGTGGATGTCTTTGATGATGCATTGTATCTCAGCCAGGCTACTCCCCCAAAACGTACACTAGTCGGCCTTGTTAAACATTTTACAAACCACACACTGGCCTCTGGTGTCTTCTAGCATATGATACTTGCATGGATGGTGAATACTGCTGTCCAGATATCTATATTTGTCAAAACCCTTGGCCTCTTCGCCAATTCCCTCTCTGGCAGTTCATTGAGAGCGAGGAGTCCAGGTTGATGCTGAGTTTTCGTGCGTGGTCCATGGGTGTGGGGGGTGTTCCGGGTGCTGCGGGCCACCAGGAGTTGTTTCAAGCAGAGGGAGTAGAGCCCAGGATGAGGACTTCGGTCTTGTCCTTTATCCAGGTGGTGACTGCCTTCATCCCATGGTGGAAGCTGCTTGTGGGGGCTGTGGGTTCGTCTGTGAGGGAAAGAATCAGCTGGGCGCAGTCGGCATCGGAGACGATGTTGAGTCCATGGCTTCTGATGATGGCTGCAAGTGGGGCCATGTAGATGGAAAGTGCCATTTAGAAGGTGTGGCTCAGGGAGGATCCCTGAGGCATTCTACACCTAGTAAAGTAAGTAAGTAACGTTTATTGTATAAGGTTAAAACCGTTATGACGAGCTGAGCTTGTAATGCCCGCCGCCGCGATCACACGCGGAGATAATTCCCCTGCTGTGCTGAACGTTCCACGAAAACGGGTGTGGTCATGACGAGCTCAGCTCGTCATGAGCACAGCCCCACAGTGCTGCGTGACGAGCCGAGCTGGTAACGAGCACCGCGGCGCCGCTCGCAGTCCCCCTCCCTCCAGCACCGCAGGGGAATTACCCCAGCGGCGAAGGGGTTAAAGAAAGCGATCCTAGTGGTAGCTGTGGAGAGCAGCCTTCAGGCCAAGTCTTGGAGGAATGTAAAGCAGCTTGTTTTACCAGTCTATAATCTCATGAATGACCAAATGAAAGGAGAACCACACCAGGTATATATATATAAAATATATGTATTTAATCTAAACACATCCCACTAGTCTCTTTATGAGGCTAGAGGCAAAAGTACATACAGTAAACTTATTAGTACACAGTAAATTAGCACAATATACCTTGAGCCCTAGGGGCGTACTAAACCATATATTAAGAAAGTGGTATAAGAACCACAACTTGACTAGACACAAGGCCTAGAGCCTGTAGAAGTGCTGGGGCCACCAGGAACCACCCAAGGTAGTGACACAGGGGACGCATGCAGTGTCTGAACACAGCTGCGGATCACTGTTCACTTCAATAGGGAAAGTCGCAGTTGGAAATGTAAAGATAAAGGACGCTTGGAGGAGGACTTTGAGCAAACCCCTTTCGTTTTAAGGGGTTCTAGAGCCAACACCCATGTGAGCACCGGAGTACTCGAGTTACCTCAGCCAGGAAAGCCGGGTGCATAGGTGTCTTTTGGTGTCGGGAATCGTCGTAGTTTCCAATGGCGATCTACTTCAAAGTGCTGCTGCCGTCTAAGTGGAAAGTGTCCGGGGTGATCCAAGCGTGGATCGAAGATGAGAAGAACCTGATAGCAGAGGGGACAGAGTCTGGGTCACTAGCCAGTGACCAGGAGCACGATAGGCGGATGCCCACTGATGTCGGGTGATTTCAGGTGAAGAAGGTGAAGCTTGACTCTTCAGCCACGAGGACCAGGAGGCGTTGACGATGACCAGGAGCTGGATTCGAGCTGTCCCACGAAGGATGTCGAGTGCTGTGGTGGCTGCCTAGGCTGCCACACAGCAGACATGTTGCTGGACCCCTGGGTGGAGAGCCCCCTGCTCTCCTGGGCTTGCAGGAATGCTAGGTCACCTCCCCCAGGATGGGAAGGGGGAAGCTTCAAAGGCCTGCCGCCTCTGTGAGCTTCTCCAGACCATTTGCTGTGCCCAGCAACTGGCCCCCACCAGTTCTGACCCCCAATCTGGTGGGAAGACTGGCGGGAAACCCTACGTCAGGAAGGGGTCAGGTAAGGCTTGCCTGTGTAAGGATTTGTGCTTATTTTAAGTCCTAAAAACGGTTACTTTACTGTTTCTTAAACTACAGCACTTTAAACAGGAAGGCAGCTATGTACCGTACAGCGAGGTTATGCTTTGTGGCGCTATATAAACGCACTGATAAAGTAATTAACATCCGGATCATATCTACTTACTTTCTGTAACTGATCTTGGTATATTATCAGCATGTGGTCTCAGAGCTGGAATAGAATGGGGGTGCTGCAGGTACACTGAGGCGTTGTATGTAATGGAATGGCGGGGTGGGGTAAGTTTGGAAGGAGGTGCATTGGAAAAGCAGCCTATTGTCTCAGAGCGGCAGGTGCACTAGGGGAGCTGTATGTGGTGGAATGGCAGGGGTGGTGAAGTTAGGAAGGAGGTGCTTCAAGAGCAGCGCGTTGTCTCAGAGCTGCAGGTCCACTGGGGGAGCGCTATCTGATTGGATGGCGGGGTGGGGTAAGTTTGGAAGAAGGTGCATTCGAGGAGCAGCTGTGTGGGAGCCAATTTGCAGGTAGACTGGGGAAGCTGTATGTGATGGAATGGCGGGGCTGGTGTAAGTTAAGAAGGAGGTGCATCGGAGAAGCAGCGTGTGTTCTCAGAGCTTCAGGTTGACTGGGGGAATTGTATTTCATCTAGGTGGAATGGAGGGTGTGGTGCAAGTTAGGAGTGAGGTGCATTGGAAGAGCAGCGTATGGGTTCACAGCTGCAGGTACACTTGGGAGCTGTATATAATGGAACGGCAGGGGTGTACGTTATGGAAGGAGGTGCATTAGAAGAACAGTGTGTGGTGTTAGAGCTGGAATCAAAGGGGGGGCTGCAGTCCAGGATTGAGATGCACTGGGAGAGCTGTGTATTGGTCTTTGTGGCATGGCAGGAATGGCGCAGTTCAGGATTCAGTCACACTGGCAGAGCTGTAAATTAGCCTCACAAGTACAATAGCAAGGCTCATGATTGAGGGGCACTGGCAGAGCACGCAGTGGGTCTTAAGCACTAGGATAGTATGGTATTCTTGTTTCATTACTGGAATTGTAGTAGTGTTGCAACAGTGGACTCAGGTGGTCGTTCCAGTACAAAAATAATAGGGTAAGGTCGAGGCGCACTGGTGTAGCTCTACGTGTCTCTCTTCTGCAATGGTATTGAGCTACTGGCATTGTAAATAACAAACCTTTCATCTATGTGTTGGTTTTGAAAACAGATAAATAAAAGGCATTGCCTTTTACAATGCCATTTACAATGGCAGTAGCTTAAAATTTGGCAAATGCGAGACCTATTGCATTGCAAATGCTTGTTACAGTTCCCATTGAATAACAGTGAGCGCCCGGCGGCTCTAAAGCACCCATGTTATCCTGGAGACTGTGCAGATTATCTAGGAGTGTGCACAGTTTATCCAGGAGGTTGCACATGATATCCTAGAGACTTTGTAGGTTTTCAGGAGTTTGCCCATGTTATCCTAGAGATTGCGCAGGTTATCCAGGAGTTTGCACAGGTCAGCATAGAATGTGCACAAGTTTGGCACTCTGTACTATCTTTTGCAGTGTACTGACTAGTTCAGTATGCCTTCTCGTAGCTTTGTCTCTCTGTACTAACTAATACAGTATACATTGTAGTAGCTGTGTCAGTCTGTGCCATCGAATGCAGTGCACTGGCTAGTACTGTATGTCTTGGAGTAGCGCTCTTAATATGTAGCATCTCATTAAGTGTACTGTGTACAGTGTAACTTGGAGTGGGTCTGTCACTCTGTAGCATGCATTACAGTGTACTGACTGTTACAATATACCTTGGACTAACTTTTTTCTATACCATCTAATGTAGTGTACTGACTAGTATAGCATACCGTGGAGTAGCTAGTACAGTGCCCTACCTTCTGTCCTCTCTATGTAGTGCGGTTTGGTGTAGTGTGTGCTCTAGATAAATACACGCTTTAGTGTAGTGAGCAGTCTAGTGCTGTGCGCTTTAGTGCAGTAAGCAGTCTAGTGCGGCGCTCTCTAGCGCCGCACGCTCTCTAGCGCCGCGTGCTCCTTCCAGATGTGGTGTAATTAATCATATGTAAAACAGAAGCAGATATTACAGCCTTTCTTTGTGTCATTAAATCTCTAATTGTGAATCTCTTCTCTGCAGTGATGGTGACTCTGGATCCTGGCACGGCTCATCCTGGGCTCCTCCTGTCTGAGAGGGGGAGACGTGTGAGAGAGACGGGCACAGAACAGCCTCTGCCGGACACCCCCAAGAGATTCACCTACCATGACTGTGTGCTGGGGAGCGAGGGGTTCACCTCCTGCAGACATTACTGGGAGGTGCAGCTGTTGCAGGAGGGGGGAGGGTGGCATGTGGGGGTCGCAGCAGAGTCTGTGAACAGGAAGGGACAGATCACATGGTCACCTGAGGGGGGAGTCTGGGCTGTGCGGGGGTCGGGGGGTCAGTACAGGGCTCTCACCTCCCCTCTGACCCCTCTGACCCCTCGTGAGAAGCCCCTGAAGATGGGGGTGTATCTGGACTACGAGGGGGGGCGGCTGTCCCTGTACAATGCTGACTCCATGGAGCTTCTCTACTCCTACCCGCCGGCCCCCTTCACACAGAGGCTCTTCCCGTACTTCTGTCTCTGGGGAGGGGCAGAGCTGAGGCTCGTGTGAGAGCTGCAGGGAGCTTCAGACCCTCATCCTTCCCTCTCACCCCCTACAGGGGAGGAGCGGAGCTGAGGCTCGTGTGAGAGCTGCAGGGAGGTTTAGACCCTCATCCTTCCCACCCACCCCCTACAAGGGAAGGAGCAGAGCTGAGGCTCATGTGAGAGCTGCGGGGGAGGAGCGGAGCTGAGGCTGGAGTGAGACTCCCCCCCTCCCCCCCCCCCAACTGTCATCCACGGTTTAAACACCAACATTCCAAAGAATCTTCAAACACCAATACTCCAAAGAATATTCAAACACCAATGTTCCAAGGAATCTTCTTCACAAGGACCCTCCCACATGTTGCCATGACAACCAGAAGCTTCACCTGAAACTATGCATCTCTTTTCCTTGTACAGTTTTAACCCCTTCGCTGCCAGGCCTTTCCCGTGCCACGCCCTATTTTGACTATTTGGGGTAGTTTGCACTTACACCACCATAGCTTTTTGTCCACATAAGGCATCCACGCCAAAGTTGACTCCTTTTCTTCCAGCATTTTGAGGATTCTAAAGGTACCCAGGGTTTGTCGATTCCCCCTTGGGGGGGGAGGGGGGGGGGGACCAAGAAATTGGCCAAAATACAGCAATTTTTTTTTTTTTTTTTTTTTTAGGGAAAATTTGAAAAAAAGTGCTGCAGAAGAACGCGTCTGGTCTTTTCTTTGCAAAAGTTATTAACAAAGAGTTTGCGGTGCTAAAATCCCCATCTTCCCAGCTTTCAGGAACAGGCAGACTTTTGTCAGTAAACTAACTTTTCAACACAGTTTTGGCATTTTACTGGGACATTGCCTATTTTTCCTATTTTTTGTGATTTCAACCTCCTTCCAGTTTGTGGTAGAAATGGGTGTGAAAGCAATAATGTATCCCGGAGAATTATACGTTTCTGAAAAGTTAACAAAATCCTGAATTCTGTCTGGGATCACCGCACCAGCAGAGATTTCCTACCACCCAGCGTTCCCCTTGGTCTCCCGATAAAAATGATACCTCACTTGTTTGGGCGTCCACTGCAGAATCACCTAAAAACGTATATAAAAAAATATATAGTGCATAGAGCTCGCTGTGCTATCCCCTCAATATCTATGTTTTTGACCTTTCCCAGTCGCAGGCCCTTTGCCCACCCACACAAGTGAGGTGTCTGTTTACTCGGGAGACAGAGGGGAACGCTGGGTGGTAGGAAATTTGTGCTGGTTCAGTGACCCCAGATAGAAATGTGAGGAAAATGTGTTTTTTTAGCTAAATTTGAGGTTTGCAGGGGATTCTGGATAAGAAAACGATGGGGGGTCCATGCGCCCACACCTCCCTGTACTCCCCCGGGTGTCTACTTTTCAGAAATGTCTGGGTTTGGTAGGTTCCCTTGATGGCCACCTAGCCACGTCCATGCACACCGCCAGACATGTGTCATCCACGCAGACAGCTAGCCAAGCGTCAGTTCACGCACACTGCCAGCCAAGCGCTAGTCCACACACACTGCCAGCAAAATGCAGGTTCACACACAGCCAGCCAAACGCCAGTAAACACACACTGTCAGCTGAACTCCAGTTCACACACACACACAGAAACTTTTGCTAGTGTCTAGTAGGGTGAGCAACCGAAAATTTCACAGACCGTCCGTAATTTGGACCTCACGTCCGTTGTCAATGCGGATCCTTTTAATGGACGCCTTGTGTCCATAATTTTGGGCCTTGCAGGGGAACAGAGCTGTTCCCCTGCGAGAGACCTCTGTTCCCTGCTGGGTGCCTCGCACTCATTTTAGGATCACCAGAGCAGCCCCTTCCCGCCCATTGTCATTCTGTCTGCGGCTGATTGCCACATACAGTGTGACAATGGGCCAGGTTAGGCTCTTCCAGCATGTGGTGGCCTCCGTCTAGGGCAGGGCATTCTGTTAGGGTTAAAATGTACAAAACAAATGTATAAAGTTAAAAAGAAGAGGTTAAAGTTCTTACATAGCTGAAGCTGAAGCGGCGCGGGGGACACCCCCGTGCCGCACGGCCACCAGCTGCTGCGTGTGCCCCTTGCCTGCCCTCTGCCTCGCTGCTGCCTCGTTTGCCGATTGCCGGCTGCCTCCTCTGCGGTTGTTTTTGCCCTTGTTTTGTCGATAATTTGTGCCTGTTTTGTTTTATTTTCATTTTGCCCTTGTTTTGTCGATAATTTGTGCCTGTTTTGTTTTATTTCATTTTCCCCGTGTTTTGGTTTTCCTTCCTTGTTGTCCGCCTACCTCGCCGCCCTCCGCCCTCCCTTCCCGCCACCGCCGCTTTTCCCCGCCCCTTTTTCTATTCTGTACCCTCCCCGCTCCCGCCTCCCAGCTGCTCCGCCCACCCGCGCACTTGGCCTTAAATGGCGACCGTGCGACGCAGGTGAGTGTGACCCACTTGTGGGACACCCCCGCGCCGCACGGCCACCAGCTGCTGCGTGTGCCCCTTGCCTGCCCTCTGCCTCGCTGCTGCCTCGTTTGCCGGTTGCCGGCTGCCTCCGCTGCGGTTGTTTTTGCCCTTGTTTTGTCGATAATTTGTGCCTGTTTTGTTTTATTTTCATTTTGCCCTTGTTTTGTCGATAATTTGTGCCTGTTTTGTTTTATTTCATTTTCCCCGTGTTTTGGTTTTCCTTCCTTGTTGTCCGCCTACCTCGCCGCCCTCCGCCCTCCCTTCCCGCCACCGCCGCTTTTCCCAGCCCCTTTTTCTATTCTGTACCCTCCCCGCTCCCGCCTCCCAGCTGCTCCGCCCACCCGCGCACTTCGCCTTAAATGGCGACCGTGCGAACGCGCAGCGGGCGCGCCGTTTGTGCGCCGAAGGCGCGCCAAAGGTAAGCCCGTCTACGCACGTCCGCGCCTGGACCGCGCCCAGTGCCAGGACCCCTGGCCCACGAGGACCCCGACCGACCCGCCTGACGTACTCCGCCGCCACCCTCACCGCTCTCAACACCGGCCGACTCCCAGAATGCCATCAAGCCACTCCACGACGTACCCACGGACCTTTCAGCTGCCACGCCTGCAAGTTCACCTGCATCCGGACCAGCCTCGCACCAGCACCCGCCAAGTCGAACACCAGCAGCACCCACCTCAAGTGCATCCTGCTCAACACCCGCTCCGTCCACAGACACGCCATCGAACTCTGGAACCTCCTAGACGCCACAGCCCCTGACGTTGCCTTCCTCACGGAGACCTGGATGAACGCCTCTTCAGCTCTCGACATCGCCATCGCCATCCCAGAGGGCTACAAGATCGTCCGGAGGGACCGAAACGCCAACCAGATGGGAGGAGGCATCGCCATCATCCACAGGAGCACCATCCGTCTCACGACCAGCACCGACAACACCCTGACCAGCGCCGAACACCTGCATTTCCAGATCCACACCAACCCGAACACCACCCTCAGAGGCACCCTGATCTACCGACCCCCTGGACCACGCACGCAATTCAGCGAGGACATCGCCGACTTCGTCAGCCCGCATGCCCTCCCCTCTGCTGACTACATCCTCCTGGGAGACCTCAACTTCCATCTGGAGAACAACAACGACCGCAACACCAGCACCCTGCTCGACAACCTCGCCAACCTGGGACTCAAGCAACTGGTGTCCACCCCCACCCACCTCGCCGGACACACACTCGACGCAGTCTTCTCTTCCAGCACAGACATCGACTTCAGCCACGCCACAGAGCTTCAATGGACGGACCACAGCTGCGTCCACTTCACCTTCAAGAGAACGACGACCCACCAACACCAGCAACAGGCCGCCCGCAGAAGCTGGAACAAGATCACAGCAGACCAGCTCACCACCTCCCTGAGCCAGCACCCTCCTGCCAGCTCAGCGAACCCCAGCCAGGCCGCCGACAACCTCACGAAGTGGATCAGCAACTGCGCGGACGAACTCGCCCCACTGAGGACCCCACCTAGCAGACCCGGCAGCAAGAAGGCCCCATGGTTCACCGACGAACTCAAGAGCTCCAAGAAGAACTGCCGAGCCCTCGAGAAAGTCTGGAGAAGGGAACCGACACCGGACAACAGGACCTCCTTCAAACTTGCCACCCGGAAACACCACCAGCTGATCCGCGCCGCCAAGAAAACAGCATTCAAGGACCGGTTGGACAACAACGCACACAACTGCAAGGAACTCTTCAACATCGTGAAAGAGCTTTCCAACCCCAGCGCAGGAAACAACAACATCACCCCATCGCAAGACCTCTGCAACTCCCTCGCTTCATACTTCCACAACAAGATCGCGGACATACACAACAGCTTCAACAACCAACCAACGCACACCATGACCGAGCAACCACCCCCCACCACCACCCTCCACGCCTGGACCCCGATCAGCACCGAAGACACCATCCGCACGATGAACTCCATCCACTCCGGATCACCGACCGACCCCTGCCCTCACCACGTCTTCAACAAGGCCGACGCTGTCATCGCACCCCACCTGCGAGACATCATCAACACATCCTTCGACACCACCATCTTCCCTGAGAGCTGGAAACACGCCGAACTCAGCGCTCTACTCAAGAAACCAACAGCGGACCCCACCGACCTCAAGAATTACCGCCCCATCTCGCTCCTCCCGTTTCCAGCCAAAGTCATCGAGAAGACCGTCAACAAGCAGATGGCCGCCTTCCTCGAGACAAACGGATCCCTCGACCCCTCACAGTCCGGCTTCCGAGCCAACCACAGCACCGAGACCGCCCTCATCGCCGCCACCGATGACATCCGAGCCCTGATGGACAATGGAGAAACAGCGGCCCTCATCCTCCTAGACCTCTCCGCGGCATTCGACACGGTCTGCCACCGCACCCTAGTACGGCGCCTCAGCAACATCGGAATCCAGGACAAGGCGCTGGAATGGATCATCTCCTTCCTCGACGGAAGAACACAAAGAGTCCGCCTACCACCGTACAAGTCAGAGGCCTCCAAAGTCATCTGCGGCGTCCCCCAAGGATCATCTCTGAGCCCCACCCTGTTCAACGTCTACATGAGCCCCCTCGCGGCCATCGTACGCAAACACAACCTCAGCATAATCTCCTACGCCGACGACACCCAGCTGATCCTCTCCCTGACCAACGACCCCGCCGCCGCCAGAGCCAACCTGCACGAAGGGATGAAAGAGGTAGCCGAGTGGATGACGACCAGCCGCCTGAAACTGAACTCGGACAAGACGGAGGTCCTCATCCTGGGCTCCTCACCCTCCGCCTGGGACGACTCCTGGTGGCCTCCCGCCCTGGGCACCGCACCCAAACCGACAGACCATGCACGCAACCTGGGCTTCATCCTGGACCCCTCCCTCTCCATGACTAGGCAAGTCAACAACGTCTCCTCGGCGTGCTTCAACATCCTACGCATGCTACGGAAGATCTTCTGGTGGATCCCCACCGAGACCAGGAAGACCGTCACCCAGGCCCTCGTCACCAGCCGACTGGACTACGGCAACGCCCTCTACGCCGGTACCACCGCCAAGCTCCAGAAGAGACTCCAGCGGATCCAGAACGCCTCAGCCAGACTCATCCTCGACATCCCACGAACCAGCCACATCTCCGGACATCTGAGAGACCTTCACTGGCTCCCCGTCAACAAAAGAATCACCTTCCGCCTCCTCACCCACGCACACAAAGCCCTACACGACCAAGGCCCGAGCTACCTCAACAGCCGAGTCAACTTCTAAGCTCCCAAACGCCACCTCCGATCAGCCAACCACGCCCTCGCCGCCGTCCCCCGCATCCGAAGAGCGACTACAGGAGGAAGGTCCTTCTCCTACCTGGCCGCCAAGACCTGGAACTCCCTCCCGACCGACCTGCGCCTGACCCAAGACCACCTCTCCTTCAGGAAGAAGCTGAAGACCTGGCTGTTCGAGCAGTAGCGGCACCCCCCCCCCCGCCCCCCCCCCAGCGCCTTGAGACCCTACGGGTAGGTAGCGCGCTTTATAAGTGTCACTGATTGATTAAATGAAGAAAGATTTATCTTCCAGCAAAATTAAAATCGGATTATGATCATCTTTGTCTGGAGAGTTGAAATCCCACTTCTTGCACGTCTGTTCTCTCGATTTCTCTCCATCACTCTTACATATTATCATTCTTGAATGCCCCTTTAAGGCCTTTCCATCAGATTTCTTTTCAGTTAGTGGTAACAGATGCAAAAGGTAGGTCAAAATACTTGGAGTGTTCAAAGTGCCGGAAATTGTTCAAATGAAGGTTTGAGAAGTGTTCTTTAAAGTGCCACAGCACTCGTGATGTGAAATAATCGGACACACTGGTCCCACCGTGAAGGATTTGGACACAAAAAACAGATAAACACTGCACAAAATCTCATGCTGTGAGGTTCCCCATGCCACTTGCACACATCACCCTCTATACTGCAGCAGGTGTGGGATTAGTTCTTTTGAGGGTGTCGAAGCTAGTCCTTGACATAGTGCCAGGCCGGTGTGAAAATGCTGCCAGCTAGCTGAGCCGATATGTGGAGAGGTCTTTAGGTTCCGTGCTGGGGATGCACCAGTCATCTGTTTCTTGAGTGGACTGGTATTGCTTCCAGGCAGATTTGTTGTAGACAGGAAGGTGTTCCACTGAGTCCGTCGACAGTGCCTTAAGATAAAGGACTGCATCAGTCCGAAGCCCTCCAGGGAGCAAAGCTGCAAGTCACCCTGGAAGTACTTGGCATAGAGTCTAGAAATAGGAAGATCATATCCAAAACAAGCCAGAGGTGTTCCACCTGCACCTATCTGTGGCATGGGTGCAGTAGAATACATATAGCTGAAGAGCCTTTCAATCTTGCGAAGTGGGACACCACCTCCTCTATCACTCATCTTAATAGCGACATCTTCGCCGCCCGAGCCACCATTACCTTGATGGGGGGGGGGAGGGGGGGGGAGCGAGGGACTGGAGCTGTGGTGTTCCACTGTCGCTCGCATGGCATTCTTGAAGAGCTCAAAGAGCATGTCCAGAGGGTCTCGGTTGACTCTACGTCTCTTGCCGAATGAGAGCTGAAGCATTTTTATTATTATATAAAACGAAGCATAGTTGCTGCTTTTTTATTTATTTTATGCAACTAACATCCATTGACAAAGCCAATAGTCCTGGCTTGTTGTGGGTCTAATGTTACTGGATGCAATGATAGAAACAGCTAAATACCAGTCAGGCGGCACATTATGCTCGGCATATATTTTGCTGTGGGGTGTTTTAAGCTACACCCTTAATTACATCAGACACGCCCCTTGGAGAGACCCCCAAGTTATTCATCCCACTTAAAGCCCTGGAAACAACACCATGTCACAGTCACCTCTGTCCTGGCACTGTGCATCATGCATGACTCAGCACTTTCAAGTTTTCAGATTGCCTATGTGCAGGGGCATAGTGAATTCTCCTCCACCCCACCCCTTGCTTTCGGAACTACAGCATGGGTGAAGTTCTAGATGGGCCTCTTTTCTTTGCAACTGGATGGGTGGTGGATGGGTGAAGGATGGGTGGATAATTGGAAGGGGATTGGAGAGAGAGAAAGGGAGGATGGATGGATGAATCATAGCATGGATAAATGAATGACAAAATGGATGGGCGCCTGGGTGCATGGATGAGTGAAAAGAAGAATGTGAAGATGGGTGAGGGAAAAAATGCATATATGAGTGAAAGGGAGGTTGGAGTGCTGGAAGAAAGGATGGGTGGATAAGTGAATGGGTGGACGGATGAGTGACTGGGTGCATGGATGAGTGAGTGAAGGGATGGCTGGATGGGTGAAAGAGTAAATGATTGGGTGAATGAGTGGATGGATGGGTGGAAGAGTGGATGGATGAGTGAAAGGATGGATTGGGTGAAAAGGTGGATAGATGGATGGATGGAAGAAAGGAGTGAAATGATGGATGAAAGGATAGATGATGGATAGGTGAGCAAATGGTTGAAAAGCTTTTGATATGGATGGTCACACAGATGGAAGGACAGAATGAATGGTGAAAGACTGAATGATGGACTGTGACTTGAATGTTACACTAGTAATTGTAAATGTTTGCTTGTTTGGTTTTAGGTGTAAGATCTTAGGGAGAGTCTCATAGTGCCATGAGCTGTGCTTAAGATGTATATTGTGTTTGTAGCAATAGGCAAGGTGTCAAAATAGTGTATTGACAGTGCATTCTTTAAGAAAGCTGCAGGGAAAAGCACATTTGTGACTTCCGTCAGCTTGTGCAACACTCTGCGAAGCCCCCATAAGCAGTCAGATTCCATATTTTAAGTTCCACTTGCTGAAACACCCATAATGCATTCTCTATAGTGGGTTCATCACAGTAATCCTCCCTTTAGTTCACCTATGCATGCCGCTTTACATCTCACAATGGCACTCAGATATGAGATGCTGGTAACAAAGTCTATCCGAGCAGATCTTCCTGACCACTTCTCTCACCAAACATGCTTTCTCAGGACCATGAGTTGTAAACAAAATATCAGACTGGACAACCAAGTCCAGTAACCATATAAATAAGTATTATCATATGAAATGACCCGCACAGTTGCTCCAAGCTGCATGCATACTGAAAAAACGTGAAGTGCCCAATAGTCTCAACCTAATATAAAACCTATTTCGACTTGTACTTAATTGGTTGTCCATTTACGTAATTTTATACTATCGCACAACTTCCTCTGATGTGTCTGTAAAACTTCCCTTGTGTCCTGAAGTTTTGCCCTGAATGTTGACCTTCTGTCCTGAATTTTTGTCCTGAATTTTGACCCTATGTCCTGAATTTTTACACTTACTGCCTTAATTTAAACCCGTGCCAGTTGGTCACCCTATTGTCTAGTGGTTTTCTGCCCCCCCTTGGGAACAGGTGTGCCTAAAAATATCGCTGATCTGCCCCAAGGTGTTCACAAAAGAAGGGGAGCAACCCTTGCCTGAGGGCCCACTCTCTGACATGCCCATAAACATATCTCTGGTGCCTAGTGGGCTTTCTGCTTCCCCCACCCCCCCCCCCCCGGGCTATTGTCCCTGAGGGGGAAGAAAGACTGTGCCAATTTTTTGGGGGAGGCATTATAATGCCCATTAGGGCTGCCCCCTCCCCTACGTTTTCACAAAACATGCCTGGTGTTTAGTGGGCTTTCATCCCCCCCCCCCCCCGGGGGCAGATCGGAGGTGATAACCCCCTTTTGT
Source organism: Lissotriton vulgaris (assembly GCF_964263255.1). Classification (NCBI taxonomy): domain Eukaryota; kingdom Metazoa; phylum Chordata; class Amphibia; order Caudata; family Salamandridae; genus Lissotriton; species Lissotriton vulgaris. Next base: position 455 of record NW_028254247.1, on the reverse strand, counting down.
GTTGGGGGTGGGGCCACTGGCATGCCCATTGTGCACAGCCCCCAACCCTCTTTTATAAAAAAAAAATCATCCCTAGTGGCTAGTGGGCTTTCTGCCCACCAAGAGGGCAGATCAGGGGCTCTTGCCCCCATTTGCACACCAGGGGGGGGGCAGAAAGACTGTGCCAGTTTTTGAGGGATGGGGGCATTATAATGCCTATTTAGGGCAGTCCCCGCCCCAAGTATAAAAAAAAAGAAATCCCTGGTATCTTGTGTGCTTTCTCCCCCTCCTCCCGTGGGATGCAGATTGGGGCCAATGCCCCCATCTGCCTTCAGGAGGGAGGGCAGAAAGACTCACTATGCACATTTTAATATGGGGGGAGCAAAGACCCGCTCCCTCCTCCCTGGTGGCTAGTGGGTGGTTCGGGATCGCCCTCCTGTGGTGATCCCTAAGCAGGGATCCACACTAGGGAGGGG